>NC_138774.1:1469825-1551728 GCF_965119305.1 Pelophylax lessonae | reverse complement strand
TCATATAAAATACACCTATGATAAAAATGATACACCCGCCATTTCTTAGTAAGTGGGCAAACTTACACAATCTGCAGGGTTCAAATTATTATTCCCCCCACTGTACAATATACAGTATAATATAATGTATGTGTGTATATAAAGTGTATATACAATGTATTTGTTTTCCTCCCATGCACACACGGACATTCCTCATGGTGCTGTGGCCGGGGACGTGTGAAATTCTTGGTGATGGAGAACAGTGATTAGGGTGGGATGTTGCTCGGGACTGGCTGGGATTGTAGAATGTTGCTGGCGATGGTTATGGGGGAGACGTTTCTCAGGATGTCGGTGGGGTGGGACGTAGCTCGAGAGGTCGGTGGGGTGGCACGTAGCCCGTGAGGTAGTTTCTCAGGGTGGGCTGTATTGTAGAATGTTGCTGGGGATGGTTATGGGGGAGACGTTTCTCAGGGTGGGCTGTATTGTAGAATGTTGCTCAGGACATCTCTGTTCTTTTTTTGCTCGGGATGAAGTTGGTGGGACATTGTTCAGATTGGTGGTGGGGTGGAACGATGCTTGGGCACAGGCTGTATTGTAGAATGTTGCTCAGGATGTCGGTGGGGTGGGACATAGCCCAGGATGTCGGTGGGGTGGGACGTAGCCCAGGATGTCGGTGGGGTGGGACGTAGCGCAGGATGTCGGTGGGGTGGCACGTTGCCCGGGAGGTCGGTGGGACAGGACGTAGCCCGGGAGGTCGGTGGGACAGGACGTAGCCCTGGAGGTCGGTGGGGTGGCACGTAGCCCGGGAGGTCGGTGGGGTGGGACGTAGCCCAGGATGTCGGTGGGGTGGGACGTAGCCCAGGATGTCGGTGGGGTGGGACGTAGCCCAGGATGTCGGTGGGGTGGCACGTTGCCCGGGAGGTCGGTGGGACAGGACGTTGCCCGGGAGGTCGGTGGGACAGGACGTAGCCCTGGAGGTCGGTGGGGTGGGACGTAGCCCAGGATGTCGGTGGGGTGGGACGTAGCCCGGGATGTCGGTGGGGTGGGACGTAGCCCTGGAGGTCGGTGGGGTGGGACGTAGCCCAGGATGTCGGTGGGGTGGGACGTTGCCCGGGAGGTGGGTGGGACAGGACGTTGCCCGGGAGGTGGGTGGGACAGGACGTAGCCCGGGAGGTCGGTGGTCCAGGACGTAGCCCTGGAGGTCGGTGGGGTGGGACGTAGCCCAGGATGTCGGTGGGGTGGGACGTAGCCCGGGATGTCGGTGGGGTGGGACGTAGCCCAGGATGTCGGTGGGGTGGGACGTAGCCCAGGATGTCGGTGGGGTGGGACGTAGCCCAGGATGTCGGTGGGGTGGGACGTTGCCCGGGAGGTGGGTGGGACAGGACGTTGCCCGGGAGGTGGGTGGGACAGGACGTAGCCCGGGAGGTCGGTGGTCCAGGACGTAGCCCTGGAGGTCGGTGGGGTGGGACGTAGCCCAGGATGTCGGTGGGGTGGCACGTAGCCCTGGAGGTCGGTGGGGTGGGACGTAGCCCAGGATGTCGGTGGGGTGGGACGTTGCCCGGGAGGTGGGTGGGACAGGACGTTGCCCGGGAGGTGGGTGGGACAGGACGTTGCCCGGGAGGTCGGTGGGACAGGACGTAGCCCGGGAGGTCGGTGGGACAGGACGTAGCCCAGGAGTTCGGTGGGGTGGCACGTTGCCCAGGAGGTCGGTGGGGTGGAACGTTTGTTCGGGAGGTCGGTTGCTATAGATGGGCTCCATTGTAGAAGATTGCTTGGGTTTTGTTTCCTCCAGGTGGTGAAGATCCTCCTGTGTTGTGGTGTCTGGAGCCCCTCCCCTCCCCCCCCCCCCCCCAATCCCGGGCACAGGTTTAACCTGCAAATGTTCACACCGATGTCTGTGACATTCCAGGCGTCTGTCTCACCCCCGTCCCCTGTCTGTCTCTCCGAGGTTCTCCACCCCGACATGACTCACCTTCTCTATATAATCTCCTCTCCTCCTCCTCCCCCCCGCACTCTATGTCCCCATCCTCCGACCTAATGGAAGTACTTTTCCTTCCCAGGACCAAGCTGATTGGCTGGAGAGACGCCTTCCGCAACATGGCCGGAGACCCCGCCAGGCCCCCCGAAACCCTCATGGACCTCAACTTCCACTGTAAGTCCGCAAAATGTTTATTTTTGGGGGGTATATACTGTATACTTCAGTGTAAGTCCTCCAGATATATATTATAGGGGTATATACTGTATACTTCAATGTAAGTCCTCCAGATGTATATTATAGGGGGTATATACTGTATACTTCAATGTAAGTCCTCCAGATGTATATTATAGGGGGTATATACTGTATACTTCAATGTAAGTCCTCCAGATGTATATTATAGGGGGTATATACTGTATACTTCAATGTAAGTCCTCCAGATGTATATTATAGGGGGTATATACTGTATACTTCATTGTAAGTCCTCCAGATGTATATTATAGGGGTATATACTGTATACTTCAGTGTAAGTCCTCCAGATGTATATTATAGGGGTATATACTGTATACTTCATTGTAAGTCCTCCAGATGTATATTATAGGGGTATATACTGTATACTTCAGTGTAAGTCCTCCAGATGTATATTATAGGGGTATATACTGTATACTTCAATGTAAGTCCTCCAGATGTATATTATAGGGGTATATACTGTATACTTCCAATGTAAGTCCTCCAGATGTATATTATAGGGGGTATATACTGTATACTTCAATGTAAGTCCTCCAGATGTATATTATAGGGGTATATACTGTATACTTCCAATGTATGTCATCCAGATGTATATTATAGGGGTATATACTGTATACTTCCAATGCAAGTCCTCTGGGGGGTTGTATATAGGGGTTCACGGTTCGTATATACAGTATATGATGTGGATACACATGGTGTGCGTATATTATGTGAGTACATGTTGGAGGTATGCTTTATGGGGGTACACCGTGTGGCTGGAAGTACATGGAGTTTGGATATACATGGGTGGGTATTGGGGTGCACAGTATTGATGGTGGTACAGGTAGTGGATATACATGGTGGGTACATTATTGGGGTACACAGTGTGGATGGAGGCACAGGGAGTGGATATAATAGTGGGGTACACAGTGTGTATCTACATGGGGTGTATATGATAGGGTTGCACACTATTGATGGTGGTACAGGTAGTGGATATACATGGTGGGTACATTATTGGGGTACACAGTGTGGATGGAGATACAGGGAGTGGATATATTATCGGGGTATACAATGTGGATGGAGGCACGGGGAGTGGCTATATTATTGGGGTACAGTGTGAATGGAGGTACAGAGTGGATATATTGGGGTACACTGTGAATGGAGGCACGGGGAGTTTATATATTATTGGGGTACACAGTGTGGGTGGATGGAGGTACAAGGAGTTGATATATTATTGGGGGTACAGTGTGGATGGAAGTACAGGGAGTGGATATATTATCGGGGTACACGGTGTGGATGGAGGTACAGGGAGTGGATCTATTATTGGGGTACACTGCGTGAATGGAGGTACAGGGAGTGTATATTTTTGGGGTACACTGTGTGGATGGAGGCCTGGAGAGTGGATATATTATTGGGGTACAGGGAGTGAATATATTTTTGGGGTACACAGTGTGAATGGAGGTACGGGAGTGGATGTTATATTGAGGTACAGGGAGTGAATATATTTTTGGGGTACAGTGTGAATGGAGGTACGGGGAATGGATGTTGGGGTACAGGGAGTGAATATATTTTTGGGGTACACAGTGTGAATGGAGGTACGAGGAGTGGGTGTTATATTGGGGTACAGGGAGTAAATATATTTTTGGGGTACACAGTGTGAATGGAGGCACGGGGAGTGGATATATTATTGGGGTACACAGTGTGGATGGAGGCACGGGGAGTGGATATATTATTGAGGTGCACAATGTGGAGTCATGGGGAGTGGATACATTATTGGGGTACAGTGTGTGAATAGAGGTACAGGGAGTGTATATATTTTTGGGGTACACAGTGTTAATAGAGGTACAGGGAGTGTATATTTTTGGGGTACACGGTGTGGACGGAGGCCTGGGGAGTGGTTATATTATTGGGGTACAGGAAGTGAATATATTTTTGGGGTACACAGTGTGAATATAGGTACGGGGAGTGGATGTAATATTGGGGTACACAGTGTGGATGGAGGTACGGGGAGTGGATGTAATATTGGGGTACACAGTGTGGATGGAGGTACGGGGAGTGGATGTAATATTGGGGTACACAGTGTGGATGGAGGTACGGGGAGTGGATGTAATATTGGGGTACACAGTGTGAATGGAGGTACGGGGAGTGGATGTAATATTGGGGTACACAGTGTGGATGGAGGTACGGGGAGTGGATGTAATATTGGGGTACACAGTGTGGATGGAGGTACGGGGAGTGGAAGTAATATTGGGGTACACAGTGGGAATGGAGATACAGGGAGTGGATGTAATATTGGGGTACACAGTGTGGATGGAGGTACGGGGAGTGGATGTAATATTGGGGTACACAGTGTGGATGGAGGTACGGGGAGTGAATGTAATATTGGGGTACACAGTGGGAATGGAGATACAGGGAGTGGATGTAATATTGGGGTACACAGTGTGAATAGAGGTACAGGAGTGGATGTAATATTGGGGTACACAGTGTGGATGGAGGTACGGGGAGTGGATGTAATATTGGGGTACACAGTGTGGATGGAGGTACGGGGAGTGGATGTAATATTGGGGTACACAGTGTGGATGGAGGTACGGGGAGTGGATGTAATATTGGGGTACACAGTGTGAATGGAGGTACGGGGAGTGAATGTAATATTGGGGTACACAGTGTGAATGGAGGTACGGGGAGTGGATGTAATATTGGGGTACACAGTGTGGATGGAGGTACGGGGAGTGGATGTAATATTGGGGTACACAGTGGATGGAGGTACGGGGAGTGGGTGTAATATTGGGGTACACAGTGTGGATGGAGGTACGGGGAGTGAATGTAATATTGGGGTACACAGTGTGGATGGAGGTACGGGGAGTGGATGTAATATTGGGGTACACAGTGTGGATGGAGGTACGGGGAGTGGATGTAATATTGGGGTACACAGTGGATGGAGGTACGGGGAGTGGGTGTAATATTGGGGTACACAGTGTGGATGGAGGTACGGGGAGTGGATGTAATATTGGGGTACACAGTGTGGATGGAGGTACGGGGAGTGGATGTAATATTGGGGTACACAGTGTGGATGGAGGTACGGGGAGTGGATGTAATATTGGGGTACACAGTGTGGATGGAGGTACGGGGAGTGGATGTAATATTGGGGTACACAGTGTGGATGGAGGTACGGGGAGTGGGTGTAATATTGGGGTACAGTGTGGATGGAGGTACGGGGAGTGGATGTAATATTGGGGTACACAGTGTGGATGGAGGTACGGGGAGTGGATGTAATATTGGGGTACACAGTGGATGGAGGTACGGGGAGTGAATGTAATATTGGGGTACACAGTGTGGATGGAGGTACGGGGAGTGGATGTAATATTGGGGTACACAGTGTGGATGGAGGTACGGGGAGTGGATGTAATATTGGGGTACACAGTGTGGATGGAGGTACGGGGAGTGGATGTAATATTGGGGTACACAGTGTGGATGGAGGTACGGGGAGTGGATGTAATATTGGGGTACACAGTGTGGATGGAGGTACGGGGAGTGGATGTAATATTGGGGTACACAGTGTGGATGGAGGTACGGGGAGTGGATGTAATATTGGGGTACACAGTGTGGATGGAGGTACGGGGAGTGGGTGTAATATTGGGGTACAGTGTGGATGGAGGTACGGGAGTGGATGTAATATTGGGGTACACAGTGTGGATATAGCGGACATGTGACCCCCCCCCAGCTTGCGGTGGAGATTATTCTCAGGAAGTGGGGTGCACGCAGTGGAATGCTGTCCTCTCAGGATTGGGGTGAGGAGCGGTGTTACCGGGGAGACAGGTTGGATGGAAGCTGCGCCCTGTGTGCTGGGCTGTGATTGGCTGCAGTCAGGACAGAACGTTCATTAATTACACGGATTAATAATATTATTATAGGGCGGGGTGTTCTCTGAGGACATAAAATAAAACATTGAGCAACACAGAAACTGCATTCCGCTCCGTACAACCGGATCTCCTGCCGTCTGCGGCACATCGGGGGTCAGTGTTAATGAGGGGTCTGGAAAGAGGACTGTCTGTGATACCCCCCCAGTAACCAATCATATTACTGGAGCGGAGAGCCTGCTGTCAGCTTGTCTGTACACGCCCGTCCCATGATCATCACCTGCGTGTCCCCGATCGGCCTCTACCAGAATGGAGGAGGGGTGTCACCGGTACTCAGCGAGGAATGCCGCACAACATGTACAGACTCCGTGTCACATATCTCCTCCTCCCACTGCTATGGTATATACAGGCGCTATATACAGCGAGTATAAAAAAAATCACATGTTGTTGCTTTGAAATGAAGACAGACACAGTTTTTGTTTTATCCAGCTGTAATTAGTGAAACCTAGAACACCAACATGTCAGAAAAACAGAATCACTGAGTTGGAAAAGAACCCCCCCCCCCCCCCTTGTGTCAGTATTTTGTTGGACCCCCCTTTCGCTGTAATTCCAGCCTTTAGTCTGTTGGAATTTGTCTCTACCAACTTTACACATCTAGACTTCTCTGTAGAACGGCTCGGGTTCAGTTACATTTGATGGTGACTGTTTGTGGACTGCAGTCTTCAATCATTCCACAGATTTTCAATGGGGTTTAAGTCTGGGCTCTGACTAGGCAATACAAGGACATTCCCCGCCTTCTCCTCCAACCACTGTGTGCTAATTGGTGGATGTTCCCACCGTCTCCTCCAACCACTGTGTGCTCATTGGTGGACATTCCCCAACTTCTCCTCCAACCACTGTGTGCTCATTGGTGGATATTCCCCAACTTCTCCTCCAACCACTGTGTGCTCATTGGTGGACATTCCCCAACTTCTCCTCCAACCACTGTGTGCTCATTGGTGGACATTCCCCACCTTCTCCTCCAACCACTGTGTGCTAATTGGTGGATATTCCCCAACTTCTCCTCCAACCACTGTGTGCTCATTGGTGGACATTCCCCACCTTCTCCTCCAACCACTGTGTGCTCATTGGTGGATATTCCCCACCTTATCCTCCAAACACTGTGTGCTCATTGGTGGACATTCCCTGTCTTATCCTCCAAACACTGTGTGCTCATTGGTGGACATTCCCCACCTTCTCCTCCAACCACTGTGTGCTCATTGGTGGACATTCCCCACCTTATCCTCCAACCACTGTGTGCTCATTGGTGGACATTCCCGCCCTCTCCTCCAACCACTGTGTGCTCATTGGTGGACATTCCCGCCCTCTCCTCCAACCACTGTGTGCTCATTGGTGGACATTCCCGCCCTCTCCTCCAACCACTGTGTGCTCATTGGTGGACATTCCCGCCCTCTCCTCCAACCACTGTGTGCTCATTGGTGGACATTCCCCACCTTCTCCTCCAAACACTGTGTGCTCATTGGTGGACATTCCCCACCTTCTCCTCCAACCACTGTGTGCTCATTGGTGGACATTCCCGCCCTCTCCTCCAACCACTGTGTGCTCATTGGTGGACATTCCCGCCCTCTCCTCCAACCACTGTGTGCTCATTGGTGGACATTCCCCACCTTCTCCTCCAACCACTGTGTGCTCATTGGTGGACATTCCCCACCTTCTCCTCCAAACACTGTGTGCTCATTGGTGGACATTCCCTGTCTTCTCCTCCAACCACTGTGTGCTCATTGGTGCTGTGTGCTTTGGAAGGGAAACCTTCTTCCCATTCTTAACTTTCTGCCAGCAGAGGGCAGCAGATTTTGAAGAATACGATGGTATCCTGCCCCATCCATGTTTCCTTCTATCCTGACAAGTGCTCCAGTCCCTACTGCAGAGAAACACCCCTCTACCAGGATATTACCCCCCCCCCCCATAACAGAAAATTATCCCTTCCACGCATTATTGTAGGAATGTTATTTTTGGATGGATTTCCTCCAGACATATCCTTTGGTGTTGAGGCCAAATCATTCCATTAGTCTCATGTGTCCAGAAGACCTTTCTCCATGCGCCTTCAGAATCTCTGCGGTGCGTTTTTGGCAAAGCTCAGTGATGACAGCATGCGGCCTCTCTTGGGGAGTCGCTTTTTTCTTGCACCCCCCCCCCCCCCTCCCAATGCTAGCCACATTTGTTGAGAATTGATCTTGGTGTCACATGCACACAATGACCCCTCTTTGTCAGAGTTGCTGTAGGCCTCTTGGTCGCCTCTCTGGCCAGTTTCCTCCTGACGTCCTGAATCTGGGGGGGTCTGTGTTCTACCAAATACCTTCCACTTCTTATCTATAGACGTCACTCTACTTCTAGGCATTGATAAAGCCTTTGTACACATCTCCTGACTTGTGCCGTCCACCACTTTATCCCGGCGATCCCAGTGACAGCGCCACCCATAGGTGATTGTTTGCCTCAGCTGCACTATCAGGGACTGAAATGCTCCAGGAAAGCTCTTTACATGCTGAGCTAATCAAAAGACCACAGCTGATCACAGCGGAGTCAAATGTCTTTGTGTGCCTTTGAGAAGGTGATTAGTTACACCTGATTGAGTTTTTGAGTCATTTTTAGGGGGGGGGCGTCCTTTTTCCAACTCAGTGATTCTGTTCTCTTTCACTTGGATTGTATAAGTTGCACTGAGTAAATACAGCTGGATAAAACAAAAATTGTGTCTGTCTTCATTTCGGACTGGAAAGCAACAACATGGAATTATTTTAAAGGGGGAGGGGAATTATTTTCTTTGTCCACTGTATGTATACATAAAGAGCTCTAAATGTCAGATACTCCCCTCCTATCCTCTGATGGCTCCTCCCACTTATCTCGCCATACTGACCAATCAGAAAAGTGTTATAGGGGATAGGCTGGCCCTTTGTTCTGAAAGGAGGGGTCAGAATTTACATATTGGGGTGTCCCAGGATGGGTAATTCAACAAGACGTCTTCCAAGTCTGAATCTGTGACCCCCCCCTGTCTTTATACCCCCCTTTGTCTCGCTCTGTGTACCCCCCTTTTCTCCTCACTTCTATGTACCCCCCTCTCTCCAATGTCTGTGTCCCCCCCTTCTCCCCGGTCTATGCCCCCCCCCTTTTTCTTGTCTGTGTCCCCCATCCCTTCTCCCCCCCCCTTCTCCCCGGTCTATGTCTCCCCCGCCCCCTTTTTTCCCTTATCTGTGTCCCTCTCCTCTCCCCCTCACCTTTCTGTGCCCTCCCCCCTCTCCTCTGGTCCTTCTCCCCTGTCTGTCCCCCCCCCCCTCTTCCCTTGTTCTGTGAACCCCCCCCCCCCCCCCCCCCAGCTCCCAGGTTTCATGTGTTGTCTGTTTGCAGCGCTGGCGGCCCAGGAGCTGAATGTGAAGCAGATGGAGTTGGATTCGGCGACAGCCAAGCTTGATGAGCTGCGGCGGGATCTGGAGAGGAGGAGGTCCCCCGGCGGCCCCCCCAGGAAAGAGGTAGATATGGGATTTTGTGGTAATAATTCTCTGATTGGATGACATATTGTAAGCTCCGCCCTGATCTTCCCTTTTTTTTGTTCCGCAGAACTTGGAAGTGCTCAGCCCTCAGAACTCCGCCCCCGCGCTGTCCCCGTCCCTGGCGCGGCGGAGTCATTCTTCTTCAGCCTTGTCCTCCATGTCTACAACATCATCTCAGCAATCTAATTGGCCGCGCACACAGGACTCCTCCTCCTTCTCTGTCCCTCCGACACTGACTGTTACCTCCGCAAGCACCGCCCCCGCTCTGTCCCCGTCCCTGGCGCGGCGGAGTCAGTCTTCTTCAGCCTTGCCCTCCATGGCTACAACGTCATCTCAGCAATCGAATTGGCCGCGCACACAGGACTCCTCCTCCTTCTCTGTCCCTCCGACACTGACCGTTACCTCCAGCAGCACGGTCCCCGTGCTGTCCCTCACCCCCTCCCCCACTCTGAGCCGGAGGCCCCTTTCCTTCGACCCTTCCGACCCTTATATGTCCGGGACATCCCGCTCACCCTGGGGCCGCCCGACCTCCCCCCGCCCTCAGTACTATGACCGGCCTGCATCCACCTCCTCCTCCTCTGCCCGCCTTTCCACCGGCTCCTATGACTACACCATGGGGGGGCGCTCATCCTCTCCAGTCCCAGAAGTACAGCTTCCCATGCCGCGGTATTCGGACTGGACTCCGCCTCAGCGACCAACTTCCGCCTATGACGTGCCTCTAGGATTTGCTCCACCAAGGTTCTCAGGTGAGGAAGGTGGTGGGGGGCGGGGTTAATGCAGCGAGAGAAGAGGAAAAATACAAAATGACAATGTGCATATATTAAGGTTTGATCTGATATATAAGAGTCCATAAAGTCCACAGCAAAATTAGGAAGTCTCCAGTGCTGGAAAGGTAAGTGATGAACACCACTAAAGTCGTGACTCCTTCACCACGGGGTATTAAAGCCTCTCAACTCCAGCATTCGACCACTAAGGGGGTCACTGTGGACAGCAATCTTCTTGGGAGATCTCAGACCAAAGCAGACTCATTGCAGACATACAGTCAGGTCCATAAATATTGGGACATGGACACAATTCTAATCTTTTTGGCTCTATACACCACCACAATTTGAAATGAAACAAACAAGATGTGCTTTAACTGCAGACTTTCATCTTTCATTTGAGGGTATTTACATCCAAATCAGGTGAACGGTGTAGGAATTACAACAGTTTGTATATGTGCCTCCCACTTTTTCAGGGACCAAAAGTAATGCGACAATTGGCTGCTCAGCTGTTCCATGGCCAGGTGTGTGTTATTCCCTCATTATCCCATTTACAAGGAGCAGATAAAAGGTCCAAAGTTAATTTCAAGTGTGCTATTTGCATTTGGAATCTGTTGCTATCAACTCTCAATATGAGATCCAAAGAGCTGTCACTATCAGTGAAGCAAGCCATCATTAGGCTGAAAAAACAAAACAAACCCATCAGAGAGATAGCAAAAACATTAGATGTGGCCAAATCAACTGTTTGGAACATCCTTAAAAAGAAAGAACGCACCGGTGAGCTCAGCAACACCCAAAAGACCAGGAAGACCACGGAAAACAACTGTGGTGGATGACCGAAGAATTATTTTCCTGGTGAAGAAAACACCCTTCACAACAGTTGGCCAGATCAAGAACACTCTCCAGGAGGTAGGTGTATGTGTGTCAGATCAAGATCACTCTCCAGGAGGTAGGTGTATGTGTGTCAGATCAGGAACACTCTCCAGGAGGTAGGTGTATGTGTGTCAGATGAAGAACACTCTCCAGGAGGTAGGTGTATGTGTGTCAGATCAGAAACTCTCTCCAGGAGGTAGGTGTATGTGTGTCAGATCAGGAACACTCTCCAGGAGGTAGGTGTATGTGTGTCAGATCAAGAACACTCTCCAGGAGGTAGGTGTATGTGTGTCAGATCAGAAACTCTCTCCAGGAGGTAGGTGTATGTGTGTCAGATCAGGAACACTCTCCAGGAGGTAGGTGTATGTGTGTCAGATCAGGAACACTCTCCAGGAGGTAGGTGTATGTGTGTCAGATGAAGAACACTCTCCAGGAGGTAGGTGTATGTGTGTCAGATCAAGAACACTCTCCAGGAGGTAGGTGTATGTGTGTCAGATCAGGAACACTCTCCAGGAGGTAGGTGTATGTGTGTCAGATCAAGAACACTCTCCAGGAGGTAGGTGTATGTGTGTCAGATCAGGAACACTCTCCAGGAGGTAGGTGTATGTGTGTCAGATCAAGAACACTCTCCAGGAGGTAGGTGTATGTGTGTCAGATCAGGAACACTCTCCAGGAGGTAGGTGTATGTGTGTCAGATCAAGAACACTCTCCAGGAGGTAGGTGTATGTGTGTCAGATCAGGAACACTCTCCAGGAGGTAGGTGTATGTGTGTCAGATCAGGAACACTCTCCAGGAGGTAGGTGTATGTGTGTCAAAGTCAACAATCAAGAGAAGACTTCACCAGAGTGAATACAGAGGGTTCACCACAAGATGTAAACCATTGGTGAGCCTCAAAAACAGGAAGGCCAGATTAGAGTTTGCCAAACAACATCTAAAAAATCCTTCACAGTTCTGGAACAACGTCCTATGGACAGATGAGACCAAGATCAACTTGTAGCAGAGTGATGGGAAGAGAAGAGTATGGAGAAGGAAAGGAACTGCTCATGATGCAAAGCATACCACCTCATCAGTGAAGCATGGTGGTGGTGTTAGTGTCATGGCGTGGGCATTTATGGCTGCCAATGGAACTGGTTCTCTTGTATTTATTGATGATGTGACTGCTGACAGAAGCAGCAGGATGAATTCTGAAGTGTTTCGGGGAATATTATCTGCTCATATTCAGCCAAATGCTTCAGAACTCATTGGACGGCGCTTCACAGTGCAGATGGACAATGACCCGAAGCATACTGCGAAAGCAACCAAAGAGTTTTTTACGGGAAAGAAGTGGAATGTTATGCAATGGCCAAGTCAATCACCTGACCTGAATCCGATTGAGCATGCATTTCACTTGCTGAAGACAAAACTGAAGGGAAAATGCCCCAAGAACAAGCAGGAACTGAAGACAGTGGCAGTAGAGGCCTGGCAGAGCATCACCAGGGATGAAACCCAGCGTCTGGTGATGTCTATGTATTCCAGACTTCAGGCTGTAATTGACTGCAAAGGATTTGCAACCAAGTATTAAAAAGTGAAAGTTTGATTTATGATTGTTAATCTTTCCCATTACTTTTGGTCCCTTAAAAAGTGTGAGGCACAAATACAAACTGTTGTAATTCCTACACCGTTCACCTGATTTGGATGTAAATACCCTCAAATTAAAGCTGAAAGTCTGCAGTTAAAGCACATCTTGTTTGTTTCATTTCAAATCCATTGTGGTGATGTATAGAGCCAAAAAGATTAGAATTGCGTCCATGTCCCAATATTTATGGACCTGACTGTATCATCCAAAAAAACATAATAAAGAAGATCTAATGCTCTCTGTCAATAACATTTTAATGGTAAAAGGCATAAAATCACACTTACAGACATGGCACTGACTCAGTGCTCATTGCAGGCATGTAAAAGACGGTCAGAACATCGGGCGGCCGCGGGTGACGTCAGACTCCTCCCCCCGCACGCGTTACGTCAGTGGGATTTTTTTTGGATGATATGTCTGCTTTGGCCTGAGATCTCCCAAGAAGATTGCTGTCCACAGTGATCCTTAGTGGTCGAATGCTGGAGGTGAGAGGCTTTAATACCCTGTGGTGAAGGCGTCACGACTTTAGTGGTGTTCATCACTTACCTTTCCTGCACTGGAGACTTCCTAATTTTGCTGTGGACTTTATGGACTCTTATATATCAGATCAAACCTTAATATATGCACATTGTCATTTTAGCGCTGCACTTTTGTATTTTTCTTACCTTATGTTTTAGGTGTTGTTAGGTTTGACCGATCCCAGTGTCCAGCTGCTTTTTACTCCATGTGATTTTAGCGCTGAATAATTTTTCTGTTATAAATGCAGTGAGAGGACCTTTAATACCCTGGGGTGGGGGGCTATACCAGGGATAATGGGGTGAGGGGACCCATGTCCCCAGGGGGCTGTAACAGGGTAAATGCAGTGAGGGGACCCATGTAGACAGAGTAGGGGGGCTATACCAGGGATAATGGGGTGAGGGGACCCATGTCCCCGGGGGGGGGGGGGCTGTAACAGGGTAAATGCAGTGATTGAACCCATGTAGACAGGGTAGGGGGGCTATACCAAGGATAATGGGGTGAGGGAACCCATGTCCCCGGGGGGGGGGGGGGGGGGGCTGTAACAGGGTAAAAGCAGTGAGGAGACCTATCTACCCCAGGGTAGGGGGCTACTATATCATGGATAATGGGGGGATGTCCCCGGGGGGGGGGGGTGTTATAGGGTAAATGCAGTGAGGGGACCCATGTCCCGGGGGGGGGGGGGGCTATAACAGGGTCTTTGGTTGAAGTGGATATATGGTGGATTGGGTGGTAAAAAAACAGAGGCTGGTGATAATAGAGATAACCCGCACTGACCTCCTCCTGCTCTTCTCTGCAGACGATGTCAGCTCTCTACGACGGCGCCCTCCACAGCGCAGCTGGAACGAGTCTGATCTGGACATGGTGTATGAGAAGAAGCCTTCCCAGGACAGTAAGTACATTGTGGTAGATGGGGATGAGGGGTTGGTTTACACAGGGAGAGGGGGTGTCCTCCTGTACATGCGGACACCCCTTCTCACTTCTCTTCTTCATTGCAGGGATGGAGCGAGCGTCTTTGGGCGGAGTGCCTGTAGTGAAGGCCTGGAGGGAGAGCAGTCTGGACCCGGCACCCATTAAAGGCAAAGTGAGTCCACAGTGTGTGCGACATGGCGTATGTGTGAGAGACATTGCCTGGGCACAGCCCACTTCTCTGTGAGGTCACATGATTGCGTCATCTGCCCCGGGCGCATTCCCCCATTGTCTGTGAGGTCCCATGACAGCATCACCTACCCCCGGGGTATTATCCTCCTCTGTGAGGTCACATGATGGTGTCCTCTACCTCTGGGGTATTACCCTCCTCTGTGAGGTTACATGACAGCATCCTCTACCCTGGGGGTATTACCCTCCCCTTGGAATGAAGGTCTGGCACAATGTATGGCCTGTCCCTCAGGTCCCGGATCTACGAATGAAGGTCCGGCACAATAAATGGATGGCCCTTAAGATCCCAGATCTAGGAATGATGGTCCAGCACAGTATGGATGGTCCTTTAGATCCTGCCATGTAGGAATGAAGGTCCGGCACCATGTATGGCCAGTCCTTTAGATCCCGGATCTAGGAATGAAGGTCTGGTACAATGTATGGATGGACCTTTAGATCCCAGATCTAGGAATGAAGGTCCGGCACAATGTATGGACGGTCCTTCAGATCCCGGATCTAGAAATGATAGTCCAGCACAGTATGGATGGTCCTTCAGATCCTGGATCTAGGAATGAAGGTCTGGTACAATGTATGGATGGACCTTTAGATCCCAGATCTAGGAATGAAGGTCCGGCACAATGTATGGACGGTCCTTCAGATCCCGGATCTAGGAATGAAGGTCCGGCACAATAAATGGACGGCCCTTAAGATCCCAAATCTAGGAATGAATGCCAGGCACAATGTATGGATGGTCCTTCAGATCCCGGATCCAGAAATGAAGGTCCGACACAATGTATGGGCAGTCCTTTAGATCCCGTATCTAGGAATGATAGTCCAGCACAGTATGGATGGTCCTTCAGATCCTGGATCTAGGAATGAAGGTCCGGCACAATGTATGGATAGTTCTTTAGATCCTGGATACAAGAATGAAGGTCCGACACAATGTATGGACGGTCCTTCAGATCCCGGATCTAGGAATGAAGGTCCGGCACAATGTATGGGCAGTCCTTTAGATCCTGGATACAAGAATGAAGGTCCGACACAATGTATGGACGGTCCTTCAGATCCCGGATCTAGGAATGAAGGTCTGGTACAATGTATGGGCGGTCCTTTAGATCCCGGATCTAGGAATAAAGGTCTGGTACAATGTATGGATAGTTCTTTAGATCCTGGATACAAGAATGAAGGTCCAGTACAATGTATGGACGGTCCTTCAGATCACGGATCTAGGAATGAAGGTCCAGCACAATGTATGGGTGGTCCTTTGGATCCCGGAATGAAGGTCCGGCACAATGTATGGACGGTCCTTCAGATCCCGGATCTAGGAATGAAGGTCCGGCACAATGTATGGATGGTCCTTTAGATCCCGGATCTAGGAATGAAGGTCCGGCACAATGTATGGATAGTTCTTTAGATCCTGGATACAAGAATGAAGGTCTGGTACAATGTATGAACGGTCCTTTGAATCCCAGATCTAGGAATGAAGGTCTGGTACAATGTATGAACGGTCCTTTAGATCCCGGATCTAGGAATGGAGGTCGGTTCAATGTATGAATGTTCCTTCAGAGGTTACAGACGTGTGGGGTGATTCATTATCTGGGGGAAGGGTCACGGTGTCGGGTTTACCGTTGCCTGAAGGTCTGTGAGTTGCTCAGCTGGTAGCTGGCTTGACACAGTGGGTGAGGAAAGTGTCAGTCATCGTCTGTGGGGCCCCGGGGCCGGTCCCGTGTGAGGAAAGTCAGTCATCGTCTGTGGGGCCCCGGGGCCGGTCCTGTGTGAGGAAAGTCAGTCATCGTCTGTGGGGCCCCGGGGCCGGTCCCGTGTGAGGAAAGTCAGTCATCGTCTGTGGGGCCCCGGGGCCGGTCCTGTGTGAGGAAAGTCAGTCATCGTCTGTGGGGCCCCGGGGCCGGTCCCGTGTGAGGAAAGTCAGTCATCATCTGTGGGGCCTCGGGGCCGGTCCTGTGTGAGGAAAGTCAGTCATTTTCTGTGGGGCCCCGGGGCCGGTCCTGTGTGAGGAAAGTCAGTCATCATCTGTGGGGCCTCGGGGCCGGTCCTGTGTGAGGAAAGTCAGTCATCGTCTGTGGGGCCTCGGGGCCGGTCCTGTGTGAGGAAAGTCAGTCATCGTCTGTGGGGCCTCGGGGCCGGTCCTGTGTGAGGAAAGTCAGTCATCGTCTGTGGGGCCCCGGGGCCGGTCCTGTGTGAGGTAGGGTCTGGCGGGAACATAATGTACAGTACAGGTGTGCAGAACATCTGAGCTCCCCACACAGATCACCTGACCAGCCGGCAGAGGATTGACAGTCAAGCCCAGAATATCTGCTTCCTGATTGGCTCTCAGAACAGCTGGATTTATTTGGCATAAGACCATGGCTGCGTGTTTTATGTCACGACTGGCAGTGCAGATAATAAGGTTTCACCTG
Source organism: Pelophylax lessonae (assembly GCF_965119305.1). Lineage (NCBI taxonomy): Eukaryota > Metazoa > Chordata > Amphibia > Anura > Ranidae > Pelophylax > Pelophylax lessonae. Next base: position 1,534,831 of record NC_138774.1, on the reverse strand, counting down.
TTTGTCAGTAACAGCAGTCCCAGGTATCTCCGAGGACTACAACACCCCACCCCCCCCCACAATGGTATGGAAATAAAATAGCAGAGGTGTTCTGTAGTCCTGTCCTGGGGTGACAGCGCTGCTCCTCCATACATACAGTGCAGTTGGTGAGCGTTGTCACCCTAGAAGGTAAGTGTTATTGGCAGGATCACCAGGTGAAAATAAAGGCAAATAAGCCTGAAAACAGAAAAGTAATGCAGCCCTTGCACCTAAAGGACATGAGCTTTGAGTGTAGCCCTGTATAGAACAGTCATATGTAGTATTTGGAGAGATTAGGCCAGTCATACGTAGTATTTTGGGGGGTGTAGGCCGGTCACCTGTGATATTTTGGGGGGTGGACCACCGGTCACATGTGGTATTTAAGGGGGGGGGGGTTGTGGGCTGGTCACAAGTGGTATTTGAGGGGGGCCTTGGGCAGGTCACATGTAGTATTAGGGGGGGCCCGGCGTAGGCTGGTCACATGTAGTATTTGGGGGGCATGGGCCGGTCATACATAGTATTTGGGTGGGGGGGGGCGTGGGCCAGTCACATGTAGTATTTGGGAGGGGGGGCGTGGGCCAGTCAGTCAGTCACACGTAGTATTTGGGGGGGGCGTGGGCCAGTCAGTCACACGTAGTATTTGGGGGGGGGGGTGGCGGTCATACGTAATATTTGGGGTGTAAGTTTTGCCTCGTTTCGCTGTGGCTTTACCTCTCCTCATTTTCTTTTTTTCCAGAACGATTCTGCCTCCACTCTTCCTCGCGGATACAAGTTCTCTTCTATGGACCGTGCCCCTCCAGGGCCTGAGCGTAGCCTTTCAGGGACTGATCGTGGCCCTCTAGGGCCAGAGCGTGGCCCTCTGGGGCCAGACCTTGGCTGGAAGTCTGGTGCGGGAACCCTTCCTAGGTCCTTCCCATCTCAGCAGCCCATCTCCAGGATTCCTGTGCCTCCACCTGGAGGACGAGGTCAGCCTCACCGACCTCTGCCTCTCTCCATGATATTCCGACTGCAGAATGCATTCTGGGAGCACCATGTCCCGCCCCATATGAGCACCGTCCCCCCTCCTATGAGCGCTCCTGCTGCACCTCCAGCATCCATTCCGGTGATACCAGACATGCTGAGCCCTGCCACCGCACCAGCGCCACCTCCACCACCACCACCAGCAACTGAAGAGGTTCCTCGGCCACTCAGCCCCACCCGTCTTCAGCCAAACCTTCCCCCACAAATGGCTGATGTACAGAGAGTTCTAGAAGACATACCCCGACCCCTGCGGAGGCGTGGCTCCCAGGAACACAACTCGCTGGCTCCCCCCCTGCCAACTGACCGCCGCCAATATCGGCAAATCATGGGCCGACTCTTTGGAAGAGCCACCCCCAAATCATCTTCTCCAGAGCAGTCAAAAGCAGAGGAAAAGCTTCAAGGGTTTGTCAATATAGGGAGCTCCAAGCAGGCGGAACCCCTTGTACACGAGGCAAACTTTTACAAGATCCCCCCCATCCCTGAGGAGCCGCAGCCAGAGGAAAAGCAGGAGGCCGCCATTCCTAAACCTGCTGAGGATTCCGTCTGCATCCTCCTGGAGGCCTCAGAGTCCAGAGTGGGTGCCACTGCCCTGCTGCAGGGAGAAGTGGATCTTCCCATTCCTGTGGTGGTCAGCGTAGGCCAGAATCTGGTAAGAAAATGAGGCGAAGGCCCTGTGATAGGTCCCTATGCCATGGGAGGGTCATGTTGTGGTGGGTCCCCCTGCCATGGGAGGGTCGTGTGGTGGGTCCCCCTGCCATTGGAGGGTCGTGTGGTGGGTCCCCCTGCCATGGGAGGGTCGTGTGGTGGGTCCCCCCGGCCATGGGAGGGTCGTGTGGTGGGTCCCCCAGGCCATGGGAGGGTCGTGTGGTGGGTCCCCCCGGCCATGGGAGGGTCGTGTGGTGGGTCCCCCCGGCCATGGGAGGGTCGTGTGGTGGGTCCCCCGGCCATGGGAGGGTCGTGTGGTGGGTCCCCCGGCCATGGGAGGGTCGTGTGGTGGGTCCCCCTGCCATGGGAGGGTCGTGTGGTGGGTCCCCCTGCCATGGGAGGGTCGTGTGGTGGGTCCCCCTGCCATGGGAGGGTCGTGTGGTGGATCCCCCTGCCATGGGAGGGTCGTGTGGTGGGTCCCCCTGCCATGGGAGGGTTGTGTGGTGGTTCCCCACCGGCCATGGGAGGGTCGTGTGCTGGGTTCCTCGGCCATGGGTGGGTTGCGTGGATGTTGCGTCCTGGGTTTGAGTAGCGGTGGAGGCTGCTGTCACCTCCTGTTGATGATTCCTCTCTTCTTTTAGGAGCTCCGCTCAGTCCTGAAAGGTCAGAGTTCACCGCGGAAGTCTCGCCCTCGCCATGCCCGCCTGGATCCGCTCATCTTACTGTTAGATGGGGCACTTACCGGGGAGCTGGATGTGGTGACTCAGGCATTGAAGGAGGTAGGTACTTTGTTCTGATAAGTTCTTCCCTGTGCAGCTTCACTCTTAACTGACATCCCACTGAAGTAAACAGCTCCTCCCCCATAGGGGTAGCTCTTTATTTGTGTTCACTGTCCTACGTTTTCTCTCCAATCAGGTGAATGACCCCAGTCAGCCAAATGAAGAAGGGATCACTGCTCTGCACAACGCCATCTGTGGGGCCAATTTCCATATTGTTAACCTGCTGATCAACAGTGGAGCCAACGTCAATGCGGCAGACAGCCATGGATGGTGAGGGGGTTTGTTTGGAGATGATGGTGAACTTGGGGGGGGGGGGGGGTTGATAGTGTGATGGGGTGGCTGGGGTCAAAATATACACCAGTCCTGAGACATGGCTAAGGAGCCACAAAAGATGGCAGAAAATGTGGTGGGGGAGGTTGGTGCAAAGCCAACAGATATGATTGGGGGGTCCAGAATTATGGGTGTTGCGTAGGGGAGGGGCTATTTCTGGGAAGGCACAGAGAGATAATATTGGGGTATAGCGTTTTTGGGAGAGGAGGATGTTGGGAGGGGGAGGGGCTATTCCTAGGGAGGAACTTGGAGTTTTGGAGCACTTGGGTGTTGGTGGGGAAGTGGCTTCTCCAGGGGAGAAGCATGGAGTTTTGGGGCATGTGGGGGGTGTTGGGCTGGGGAAGGGCTATTCCTGGGGAGAAGCATGAAGTTTTGGGGCACATGGGGGGGAGATGGATGGAGGAGGGGTTTAGAGTTTTGGGGCAGGTTGGGGGCGTTGGGCGGGGAAGGGGTTGTTGATGGGGTGATAATGAAGTATGTGATATGGGAACACGTCATTCTCCTCCTAGGACTGCTCTGCACTGTGCAGCCTCGTGTAACGACCTTCAGATCTGCGCTGCGCTGGTGCGGCACGGTGCCGCTATCTTTGCCACGACCTTCAGCGACGGCAGCTTAGCGGTGGACAAGTGTGACCCCTACAGGGAGGGCTACAAAGAATGTCTGACCTACCTGACTGGTAAAGATCTTGACTTCTGCCTGATCTTCTCCTTCCCCCCTATGTTCTTACCCCCCCCCCTTCCTCTCTCCTATATCTTTGTATATCCCCCCATTGACTGTTACCCTCTTCTTTCACAGAGGTAGAAGAGTGTATGGGGGAGACGCAGAGCGGAGTGGTGTACGCCTTGTGGGATTATTCTGCAGAGTTTGCTGACGAGCTGTCCGTACGTGAGGGCGACTCGGTCACCGTTCTCAGGAAGGACGGAGAGGGCGGCACCTGGTGGTGGGCAGCTCACTGCGGACGGGAGGGGTATGTCCCCCGCAACTACTTTGGGGTAAGAGCAATGCACCATGTACTGTGAACAACCAGTCCTCTGCTGTCCAATGGGGGGGGGGGGAGGCATCAATTTACTGTCCAGTGGAGGGAGAGAGGAGGCAGCAAATTTACTGTCCAGTGGAGGGAGAGAGGAGGCAGCAAATTTACTGTCCAGTGGAGGGAGAGAGGAGGCAGCAAATTTACTGTCCAGTGGAGGGAGAGAGGAGGCAGCAAATTTACTGTCCAGTGGAGGGAGAGAGGAGGCAGCAAATTTACTGTCCAGTTGAGGAGGAGAGGAGGCAGCAAATTTACTGTCCAGTTGAGGGGGAGAGGAGGCAGCAAATTTACTGTCCAGTGGAGGGCGAGAGAAGGCAGCAAATTTACTGTCCAGTGGAGGGAGAGAGGAGGCAGCAAATTTACTATCCAGTGGAGGGAGAGAGGAGGCAGCAAATTAACTGTCCAGTGGAGGGAGAGAGGAGGCAGAATATTTACTGTCCAGTGGAGGGAGAGAGGAGGCAGCAAATTTACTGTCCAGTTGAGGGGGAGAGGAGGCAGCAAATTTACTGTCCAGTGGAGGGCGAGAGAAGGCAGAAAATTTACTGTCCAGTGGAGGGAGAGAGGAGGCAGCAAATTTACTGTCCAGTGAAGGGAGAGAGGAGGCAGCAAATTTACTGTCCAGTGGAGGGAGAGAGGAGGCAGAATATTTACTGTCCAGTGGAGGGAGAGAGGAGGCAGCAAATTTACTGTCCAGTTGAGGGGGAGAGGAGGCAGCAAATTTACTGTCCAGTGGAGGAAGAGAGGAGGCAGCAAATTTACTATCCAGTGGAGGGAGAGAGGAGGCAGAATATTTACTGTCCAGTGGAGGGAGAGAGGAGGCAGCAAATTTACTGTCCAGTGGAGGGAGAGAGGAGGCAGAATATTTACTGTCCAGTGGAGGGAGAGAGGAGGCAGCAAATTTACTATCCAGTGGAGGGAGAGAGGAGGCAGCAAATTTACTGTCCAGTGGAGGGAGAGAGGAGGCAGCAAATTTACTGTCCAGTGGAGAGAGAGAGGAGGCAGCATATTGCTGTCCAATGGAGAGAGAGAGGAGGCTGCAAATTTGCTGTCCAATGGGGAGAGAGAGGAGGCTTCAAATTTGCTGTCCAATGGGGAGAGGAGGCTGGGGAGATGTAGGAGATCTTTAGGTTAATGTTTATTATAATGAAGACTACAGCCGACCATACTGCTTGTTCTAATTCTTCTGCCCTCCTCTATTACAGATGTATCCCCGGCTCCGCCCACAGCGCAGCCCTCTGTAACAGAAGAACAAAAACCACATCTGGTTATATATATGGAGGAGTCGGCCTGTGTGTGTGTGCGTGCGTGCGTGCGTGCGTGCACGTGTGTGTGATGTGTATGGAGACATGTCTGTGGGGGGGAGGGGGGTTGTATATCTGTGCGGTCTGTGATCTTTTTATACATAGTGTGTGTTCTCTGCAGCGGGTGTTGTGCGTGCGTTGGGTGCGCTGTGTGTACTGCACACTGTGTGTGTGTCTATGGTACGCGGTTGGCACTTTATTTAGGTTTTTAAGACGCGGCGGCCATGTACGCAGCCTGCCGCCATCCCTCATACTTTATATAAAATAGTTTTCTAATAAAATTCAGTATTTAGCATCGTCTGCTGCATTTATTTCTCCTTTTTTGTCTGTCCTTCACCAGACCCCTCCCCTTACCCTGTCCTGACCACTCCTACCCTGTCCTGATCACCACCCACCCCTACCCTGTCCTGACCACCCCCTACCCCTAACCCTGTGTCCTGACCACCCACCCCACTGTGTCCTGACCACCCTTCTGCTCCCCCTGCCCTGTTTCCCCACCACCCCCTACCCTGTGTCCTTCCTGTCCTACACCACCCCCTACCCTGTGTCTTTCCTGTCCTACACCACCCCCTACCCTGTGTCCTTCCTGTCCTACACCACCCCTACCTAGAGATACTGTGTATATTCCATGTATAAAAGGGGTGGGATATCTGCGCTCAGACAATTGGACTCACAAATATATCAAAATAATCACATAAATATATAAAAATACACATAAATGTGAATCAAGAAGTGTAGGCAGCCAACTAAAAAGTAGATAAAACTTTGATAGGCATAAAAAGAGATGTAGTAGCGCCAAACACTATAGGCAAATAAAATCATCCAAAAAAGTCCAAATAAAGTCCATAAGGGAAAAAAGATGAGATCCCAAATCCAAATTGTGCAGGTAAGGAAAGCTAGCACCCAATCGTGATGTGTACTCATATGCGCTTACCAGAAATCAATATAATCAGAGCGATGTATGAATCCAAAAGAAGCAAGATGGACCACCAAAATGTCTCAGGGATTCCAACTCAAAATGATCTGATATGCTGACACCAGTAGGGTATAGATAGCCTGATATAGGAGATATCGCCTGGGCTTGCTGCAAGTTGATCCCAGCTCCAGTACCTCAACACAAAGGGAAGGACAATAGTGCAGACTGTACAGGATAACATTTATTGGTAAAAAGAAAGGTACTCACACATATCGAAATGTAAAGGAGCATGTAACATAACTTCCGCGGTATAGGGTAGCGTGCTAATCGTTCCCGGGTCGCCTGACGCGTGTCGTCAAAGAAAATGACATCATCAGAGGCAGACCCGGCCGGAACGTCAGCACGCATATAAAGCACTCAGCCGGAAGTGACGAATGCGGAACTACCCGCATATGCGCTCCACTCGGCTCCAACCGGAAACCGGATGTCAATCACCAGCGGGCCCTGGAAGCCGGAAATGGATGCGGTGAACCGCAAAACCAAAACCGGACATCCTCAAACCACAGATAAACATTCCGGAGACCGGAAGGAGGAACGGGGCGATCACAAACCGGAACATTATAAACCAAAACTTATATGACACAAATATTGCACTTGAGGATAAAGGCATGTATAAAGACATGTAAAAAAATACAAAATATTGCACTTGAGGATAAAAACATGTATAAAATAAATACAAACCAACGGTATTTAGAGCCAGACGGATTATGGCTTCAAAACCTAATTCCACAGTACAATCATCAGTCATATACCACAAAGTATGAAAAAATTAATATATAACAGTCAGTGTAAACAGCATCACAAATTAATGGTAAAAAGGCTGATAACAACAAACTACTCACATGAAAATGTCAATATTTAAACAGTTAAAAAATTATGGAAATATAAAACTTATAAAATAGATATATCACCAAATTTCAGCTATTGCTAATATAACAGTTCACGTCCCACTCTATATTAAGTCCCCAAGGGGCATATGTCTTCATGTTAAAAATCCACCGGGTTTCTAAGCGGGAAATCTCACGGTGTATATGACTCCCTCTCCAGTGGGGGGTAAATTTGTCAATCCCCCAAATTTTTGTGCCAGCGGGATTTTTATCGTGACAGCTGGTGTAATGTCTCGAGACACTATGATTGGGGAAGGCTTTCCTAATATTTTTAATGTGTTCCCTCACTCTTACTGTCAGTGTACGCTTAGTGCGGCCAATATACTGAAGGCCGCAAGGGCACTGCAGCAAGTACACAACGTTAGTGGAGGAACAACCTATGAATGGTTTAATAGGATGTATTTGGGACGTGGCTGTGGATGTAACCTCACAAAACTTTCTACCAACAAGTGAGTTAACTTTGCACACCGAACATCTCCTACATGGGTAGAAGCCTGTCAAAGTGTGAAAGAAGGGAAGCTGATTTGGTTTGTCTAAAATATTTGGAGCTATCTGGAGACGTAAGGGTTCAACCCCTCTAAAGACGACCGGGGGGACTTCGGGTAGCGAAGGGCCCAGTACCTTATCGTTCTGAAGGACTTTCCAGTGCCTTTTAAAAATCCGCTTGACGTCTCCAAACTGCTTGGAGTAATTAGTAATAAACGAAAAACCCAAGCGATTTGAATCTGCTTCAATTTTAGGCCGTTTCTGAAATAAGGTAGCCCTATCGATGTTTGCCACTTCATGAAGCAATACATTCAGGTTGGCCTCATCATAACCCTTATCAAGAAACTTACCCTTCAACATCTCAGCCTGACTCATGTAGTCCTCCTGTTTGGTACAATTACGCCGGAGTCTTAAAAATTGACTCCTTGGCACCGACCGCAACCAAGAGGGGTGATGACAACTTCCCTGCTCGATGTACCCGTTGCGGTCGGTGGGCTTAAAGAAGGTACTTGTTACCAATGTACCCTCCTTAACCTCTATCATCAGGTCAAGGAAATTAATCCTTTCACTACTGGCTTCGTGCTGGAGGACAATGCCCAACTCATTAGAATTAAGGTCATTCATGAAACAATCAAGTGACAACCTATCGCCATCCCACAGGAGGAGGACATCATCTATGTAACGCCGCCAGAAAACCACCTCAGGTCTGGGCCGGCCATAGATGACATCCTCCTCCCATTTGGCCATAAAGAGATTGGCCATACTCGGTGCATATTTGGCACCCATGGCGACTCCTCTTTTTTGTAGAAAGAAGGAGCCGCCGAACCAAAAGTAGTTATGACGCATGGCAAACGTAAGCAAAGAAAGAATGAAATCTCTTTGTAATGAAACAAGCGAGTCATCTCTCTCCAAAAAAGTTTGGACAGCCTGTTGTCCGTGCTCATGCGAAATAATAGTGTAGAGCGAGGTGACATCTGCTGTAACAAGCAGATATCCCTCCCTCCACTCTTTTTCTCTTTTTCTCAATCTGTACCCCCTATTTTGGCTTCTCCCCGTACCCCCCGTACCCCGGTCCAGCGTGAATGGACTCAAGTACCAGGGAGAGGTAGAGGACGAGGTAGATCCAAGAGAGGTAAGGGTGGTAGACCTCCTAATAACCCTCAACACTCTGGCTACCAACATGAAGGTTTTCATCAAGACCAGGGAGGGTATTATCATGGTTTAAACAACTATAGATCTCCATATAGAGGTGACAGATCATCGTATAATCGTTTTGCCCCATTGGAATGGGAAAATGATTATCATGACGAGAGGTATATCACCAATCATCCGCAATACACTGACCATAGGGATGGCGGTGGACGCGGCTTTCAACAACAGAGGCCTCAAGGGGATTTTCACAACCCCGGCCAAGGCAGAAGGCAGGACGGAAGACAAAAAGAGGGACCAGAGGGGGGAGGGGGACCAGGCAAAAAAAGAAAACTGCATTGAGAGATGCAGGGATCTTTAACCTGAGTTCCGCCATCCTTACTGACAATGAGAAATTGGTCCTGGGACATGGCTTGAAATTTGCCCCCACCAAGCCTCTAGATAGATTTGGTGTTTTTATGGATGTACACAAGTACATCCGTAAAATAAATATTAAGCGTCATTTCATGACAAAACCTCCTAAAGACAATAGACTCGAGGATAGTGATATTAGGCATTCTGGACTCTCCAATGCTTCACTTTTTAACCCTCCTGGTTTTGTTGCCCCCTCTATTGGAGTGTTTAAAGAATTGGTTTTGAAAGACGTTGAGACCATGCAGATCAGGAAGGATAGAAATGAACTAAGGTTTAATGATGGCTTGAAATCCCTCAAAAAGAGGAATGACATTGTGGTTAGACCAGCGGATAAAGGGGGGGGGGGATTGTGGTCCTGGATAAATCTTCATACTACACTGAGATGAATAGATTACTCTCGGACACGGACACATATAGCCCCCTTCCATATAATCCCACCACAAGGTTTAAAAAGGATCTAACTGCCCTTGTTGATTACGGCTATCAGGAGAACATCCTTAACAAGAAGGAGAGATCATTTTTGGTCCCAGTGGCTCCAAGGGTGCCCGTTCTGTATTACCTCCCAAAGGTTCATAAGGACCCCCTGAATCCACCGGGACGTCCGATAGTGAGCGGAATTGATTCCGTCACTAGTAGAATTGGGAGGTATATAGACGGGTACCTACAGCCACTCGTCACCAACACCCCATCCTACCTCAGGGATTCCACCCAGGTGCTGAATCTATTGGACCAAGTAGAGTGGAGGGAGGGATATCTGCTTGTTACAGCAGATGTCACCTCGCTCTACACTATTATTTCGCATGAGCACGGACAACAGGCTGTCCAAACTTTTTTGGAGAGAGATGACTCGCTTGTTTCATTACAAAGAGATTTCATTCTTTCTTTGCTTACGTTTGCCATGCGTCATAACTACTTTTGGTTCGGCGGCTCCTTCTTTCTACAAAAAAGAGGAGTCGCCATGGGTGCCAAATATGCACCGAGTATGGCCAATCTCTTTATGGCCAAATGGGAGGAGGATGTCATCTATGGCCGGCCCAGACCTGAGGTGGTTTTCTGGCGGCGTTACATAGATGATGTCCTCCTCCTGTGGGATGGCGATAGGTTGTCACTTGATTGTTTCATGAATGACCTTAATTCTAATGAGTTGGGCATTGTCCTCCAGCACGAAGCCAGTAGTGAAAGGATTAATTTCCTTGACCTGATGATAGAGGTTAAGGAGGGTACATTGGTAACAAGTACCTTCTTTAAGCCCACCGACCGCAACGGGTACATCGAGCAGGGAAGTTGTCATCACCCCTCTTGGTTGCGGTCGGTGCCAAGGAGTCAATTTTTAAGACTCCGGCGTAATTGTACCAAACAGGAGGACTACATGAGTCAGGCTGAGATGTTGAAGGGTAAGTTTCTTGATAAGGGTTATGATGAGGCCAACCTGAATGTATTGCTTCATGAAGTGGCAAACATCGATAGGGCTACCTTATTACAGAAACGGCCTAAAATTGAAGCAGATTCAAATCGCTTGGGTTTTTCGTTTATTACTAATTACTCCAAGCAGTTTGGAGACGTCAAGAGGATTTTTAAAAGGCACTGGAAAGTCCTTCAGAACGATAAGGTACTGGGCCCTTCGCTACCCAAAGTCCCCCCGGTCGTCTTTAGAGGGGTTGAACCCTTACGTCTCCAGATAGCTCCAAATATTTTAGACAAACCAAATCAGCTTCCCTTCTTTCACACTTTGACAGGCTTCTACCCATGTAGGAGATGTTCGGTGTGCAAAGTTAACTCACTTGTTGGTAGAAAGTTTTGTGAGGTTACATCCACAGCCACGTCCCAAATACATCCTATTAAACCATTCATAGGTTGTTCCTCCACTAACGTTGTGTACTTGCTGCAGTGCCCTTGCGGCCTTCAGTATATTGGCCGCACTAAGCGTACACTGACAGTAAGAGTGAGGGAACACATTAAAAATATTAGGAAAGCCTTCCCCAATCATAGTGTCTCGAGACATTACGCCAGCTGTCACGATAAAAATCCCGCTGGCACAAAAATTTGGGGGATTGACAAATTTACCCCCCACTGGAGAGGGAGTCATATACACCGTGAGATTTCCCGCTTAGAAACCCGGTGGATTTTTAACATGAAGACATATGCCCCTTGGGGACTTAATATAGAGTGGGACGTGAACTGTTATATTAGCAATAGCTGAAATTTGGTGATATATCTATTTTATAAGTTTTATATTTCCATAATTTTTTAACTGTTTAAATATTGACATTTTCATGTGAGTAGTTTGTTGTTATCAGCCTTTTTACCATTAATTTGTGATGCTGTTTACACTGACTGTTATATATTAATTTTTTCATACTTTGTGGTATATGACTGATGATTGTACTGTGGAATTAGGTTTTGAAGCCATAATCCGTCTGGCTCTAAATAACGTTGGTTTGTATTTATTTTATACATGTTTTTATCCTCAAGTGCAATATTTTGTATTTTTTTACATGTCTTTATACATGCCTTTATCCTCAAGTGCAATATTTGTGTCATATAAGTTTTGGTTTATAATGTTCCGGTTTGTGATCGCCCCGTTCCTCCTTCCGGTCTCCGGAATGTTTATCTGTGGTTTGAGGATGTCCGGTTTTGGTTTTGCGGTTCACCGCATCCATTTCCGGCTTCCAGGGCCCGCTGGTGATTGACATCCGGTTTCCGGTTGGAGCCGAGTGGAGCGCATATGCGGGTAGTTCCGCATTCGTCACTTCCGGCTGAGTGCTTTATATGCGTGCTGACGTTCCGGCCGGGTCTGCCTCTGATGATGTCATTTTCTTTGACGACACGCGTCAGGCGACCCGGGAACGATTAGCACGCTACCCTATACCGCGGAAGTTATGTTACATGCTCCTTTACATTTCGATATGTGTGAGTACCTTTCTTTTTACCAATAAATGTTATCCTGTACAGTCTGCACTATTGTCCTTCCCTTTGTGTTGAGGTACTGGAGCTGGGATCAACTTGCAGCAAGCCCAGGCGATATCTCCTATATCAGGCTATCTATACCCTACTGGTGTCAGCATATCAGATCATTTTGAGTTGGAATCCCTGAGACATTTTGGTGGTCCATCTTGCTTCTTTTGGATTCATACATCGCTCTGATTATATTGATTTCTGGTAAGCGCATATGAGTACACATCACGATTGGGTGCTAGCTTTCCTTACCTGCACAATTTGGATTTGGGATCTCATCTTTTTTCCCTTATGGACTTTATTTGGACTTTTTTGGATGATTTTATTTGCCTATAGTGTTTGGCGCTACTACATCTCTTTTTATATTCCATGTATGCTTCACAGAGAAGGTATACTCTCCCTATATCCTGGGAATGGGTAGCAGTGCTCTGGGACACAGGAGCGCTCAGAGAGAGGAGTACCACACAGACACACAGGAATGCTCAGAGGAATACTGCACAGACGCACAGGAGCGCTCAGAGAGGAGTACCGCACATACACACAGGAGCGCTCAGAGAGAGGAGTACCGCACAGACACACAGGAGCACTCAGAGGAATACTGCACAGACGCACAGGAGCGCGCAGACACACAGGAGCGCTCAGAGAGAGGGCTTGTCTATGGAAGATACTGGGAACACTGGAGGTACATGGGTCATACTGGAAGGCACTGTAGGTACAGGGGTCGTACTGGGAACACTGGAGGTACAGGGATCATACTGGAAGATACTGGGAACACTGGAGGTACAGGGATCATACTGGAAGATACTGGGAACACTGGAGGTATAGGGATCATACTGGGATCACACTGGAAAATACTGGGAATACTAAAGGTACAGGGATCATACTGTAAGATGCTGGGAACACATTTCATCTGTCTGTAGGGAAGCCCCGCTGACAGCTGATGACTCATGGTTGTTAAGGACGTGGCAGCCTGCTACCCGGCACGCTGCCTAACAACCAGCTATTCTTCACACAGAATTTGAATCAGTCGATCATTTTTTGACTGATCCAAATTGGAATCGTTCCAAAAATTTGGAATTTGTTAGAAAATGAATATATGAAATAAATTTCAAATAAATTTGTTACTATTTATTTAGTAGATAATCTCTGAATAACCAAAAATTTGAAGCGGAATATAAATTCGGACAGAAAAAGAATTGCACTTGTCTAGGTGTTAGTCCTCATTGCATGTTCTCCACAGCCCTACTGGGGAAGAGAAAGGAATCATCCACATCGCTAGCCTGCGACCAAAAGGAAGGATACTCAGACCCCGCATACTAGAGTGGAGAGGGCCTGGAAGGTTGCCGGTCAGCAGGGTACAAATTATCCGCTGACCAATGCTGGCGGGGTGCTATACAGGTCTAGGGCAGTGATCCGCTGAGAGGGGAGTAGAGTCCCTGAAGGCCCTCCAGGGTGCGCCTACTGTGAGGGGTGAAGGTCAGGCCTCTGTATTTGCAGCAGTGAGGGGGTCCCCCTGTGGTCCCTGGAATTGGGACTATGGTGAAATTGAAAAAGTGCTGGCTCAGTAGCAATACACCACCGTAGTCATGTTTTAAAGGGACGGACCAGGCGTGATGACATCATCGCCATTTTGGGTTCCCCTGTGCAGCGGAAACGTGCAATCAACAGCTCTGCTCTGCCGGGTGCAGCTAGAGCTCCTTTCCAGCATAACTGCAGTGAAATTGCATCGGTGCTTTTGCAAGTATTGGGACACTTGTCAAAGAAGTGATTTGCCACATAAGTGTCTTGCTTGCCACATCTCCTTGTACCTGGATTGCGGTTCCCAATACTAGGGTTACAGGCCGACCCTCAGGAGGCCATGCCCAAAATGACAAGGACCAGGCGTGATGACATCATCACCATTTTGGGTTCCCCTGTGCAGCGGAAACGTGCAATCAACAGCTCTGCTCTGCCGGGTGCAGCTAGAGCTCCTTTCCAGCATAACTGCAGTGAAATTGCATCGGTGCTTTTGCAAGTATTGGGACACTTGTCAAAGAAGTGATTTGCCACATAAGTGTCTTGCTTGCCACATCTCCTTGTACCTGGATTGCGGTTCCCAATACTAGGGTTACAGGCCGACCCTCAGGAGGCCATGCCTTTACCATTACTGGAGTTACAGGCCGAGCCTCATGAGGCCATGCTGTTCCCGTTACTGGGGTTACAGGCCAACCCTCAGGAGGCAATGCCATTCTCATTACTGGGGTTACAGGCGGAGCCTTAGGTGGCCATGCCGTTACCATTAATGGGGTTACAGGCCGAGCCTCAGGAGGCCATGCCTTTCCCACTACAGGGCTTAGAGGTTGAGCCTCAGGAGGCCATGCTGTTCCCATGACTGAGGTTACAGACCAAGCCTCAGGAGGCCATGCTGTTTGCATTATTGGTGTTACAGGCCGAACCTCAAGAGGCCACGCCGTTCCCATTACTAGGATTACAGGCCGAGCCTCAGGAGGCCAAGCTGTTCCTATTACTGGGGTTACTGGCCAACCTTTTAGGAGACCATGCCATTCTCATTAATAGGGTTACAGGCCGAGCCTTAAGAGGCCATGCTGTTCCCAGTACTGTGGTTACAGGCAGAGCCTCAGGAGGCCATGGCATTCCCAGTACTGGGGCTTCGGGCTAACCCTCAGTAGGCCATGCCGTTCCCATTACTAGGGTTACAGGCCGAGCCTCAGGAGGCCACGCCGTTCCCATTCGTGGGGTTACAGGCCGAGACTCGGGGTCATGCCGTTCTTATTACTGGGGTTACAGGTTTACCCTCAGGAGGCTATGCTGTTCCCATTACGGGGGTTACAGACCGAACCTCAGGAGGCCATAGCGTTCCCATTACGAGGGTTACAGGCCGACCCTCAGGAGGCCATAGCGTTCCCAGTACTGGGGTTACAGGCCAACCCTCAGGAGGCCATGCCTTTCCCACTACAGGGCTTAGAGGTTGAGCCTGGGGAGGCCATGCTGTTCCCATGTCTGAGGTTACAGGTTGAGCCTGGGGAGGCCATGCCGTTCCCATTACTGGGGTTACAGGCCAACCCTCAGGAGGCTATGCCTTTCCCACTACAGGGCTTAGAGGTCGAGCCTCGGGAGGCCATGCTGTTCCCATTACTGGGGTTTACAGGCAAACCCTCAGGAGGCCATGCCATTCCCAGTACTGGGGTTACAAGCCGACCCTCAGGAGGCCATGTCGTTCCTAGCACTGGGGTTACAGGCCAAACCTCACAAGGCCTTGCTGTTCCCATTACTGGGGTTACAGGTTTAACCTCAGGAGGCTATGCCATTCCCATTACAGAAGATACAGGCCGAGCCTCAAGAGACTATGCCGTTCCCATTACTGGGTTTACAGGCCGACGTTCAGGAGGCCATGCCCTTCCCAGTACTAGGGTTACAGGCCGACACTCAGGAGGTCATGCCGTTCCAACTACTGGGGTTACAGGTCTAACCTTAGGAGGCCATGTCATTCCCATTACTGGGGTTACAGGCCGAACCTCAGGAGGCCATGCGGTTCCATATACTGGGGATAGAGGACGAGCTTCAGGAGGCTATGCTGTTCCCATATCTGGGGTTACAGGCCAACCATCAGGAGGCCATGTCATTCCTATTACTGGGGTTACAGACTGACCCTTAGGAGGCCATGCCATTCCTAGTACTTTGGTTTCAAGCCGACCATCAAGAGGCCACATCTTTCCCATTACTGGGGTTAAAGACCAACCCTCAGGAGGCCATGCCATTCTCAGTACTGGAGATACAGGCCAAGCCTCAGGAGGCCATGCTGTTTCCAGTACTGGGGTACAGGCCAAGCTCAGGAGGCCATACCATTTCCATTAGTAGGGTTACAGGTTTACCCTCAGGAGGCTATGAAATTCCCATTACTTGGGGTTACAGGCTGACCCTCAGGAGGTCATGCTGCTCCCATTACTGAGATTACAGGCCGACCCTCAGAAGGCCATGCAGTTCCCAGTACTGGGGTTACAGGAGGACATGCGGTTCCAATGATTGGGGTTACAGGCCTAGCCCCAGGAGGCTATGCCGTTTCCAGTACTGGGGTTACAAGCCGACCCTCAGGAGGCCATGTCATTCCCATTACTGGGGTTACAGGCCAAGCCTCAGGAGGCCAAGCCATTTCCATTACTGGTGTTACAAGTTTACCCTCATGAGGCAATGCTGTTCCCATTACTGGGGATACAGACCCAGCCTCAGGTGGTCATGACGCTCCCATTACTGGAATCACAGTAAACTTTTGATCAGGGACATTTGGGGAGTTTGTTGTCATTATGATATAAAAAGAGTAAACAGCTGATTGATAATAAATAGCATCAGCCAAACACTAACCGTGAGTGAAAGAAAAGTTTTTGTGTTATCATTCATATTTTCAAAAAAATGGCCAAGAAATCATAAATTCTCCCAGGGTGTGTAAACTTATGAGCACAACTTTACACTCACTGCCCACTTTATTAGGTACACCTTGCTAGTAGCGGGTTGGACCCCCCCTTTTGCCTTCATTCTTCGTGGCAGAGATACAACAAGACATGTGCGGTTCATTTAATTCAGACTATCTTTTCGTAATTCGGATGTATCCGAATTACCAAATTACAATAGTAACGAATTTAAACAAATCCCAAAAAAGGAACCGAAATTCGAACGAAGTTCAATTTGAATTTATTTCCAAATGGAATTTGAAAAAATTAGAAATCAATTTTGTAAAAAAGAATACAATAAAATAGATTATAAAATAATAAAGCAATAGAATAGGAAAAGGAAAGAATAGTAAACCATAGAATAGAATTTAATGGAATAGAAAAAAATAACAATAGAATATTATCATTCTTTAAATTCTGTTGTTTTCTATTATATTCTAATCTTTTCTATTAAAATTCAAATTAATTCTATTTTAAATTCAAATTTCTTAAGATGGTTATATTATAACTATCTTTCAAAATTCAGATTTCGAATAGATTGAATTTGAATATAAAAGATTAGAATATAATAGAAAAGAATAGAATAGAAAATAATACAAAACAATAGAACAACAAAAAGAATTGAATAGAAAAACAATAGAATAAAATAAAAAGAATACACCAGTGCCCCATCAACATCTGTCACAGTGTACCACCAGTGCCCCATCAACATCTGTCACAGTGTACCACCAGTGCCCCATCAACATCTGTCACAGTGTACCAATGCCCCATCAACATCTGTCACAGTGTACCACCGGTACCCCATCAACATCTGTCACAGTGTACCAGTGCTCCATCAGCATCTGTCACAGTGTACCACCAGTGCCCCATCAACCTCTGTCACAGTGTACCACCAGTGCCCCATCAGCATCTGTCACAGTGTACCACCAGTGCCCCATATACATCTGTCACAGTGTACCACCAGTGCCCTATCAACATCTGTCACAGTGTACCACCAGTGCCCCATCAACATCTGTCACAGAGTACCACCAGTGCCCCATCAACATCTGTCACAGTGTACCACCAGTGCCCCATCAACATCTGTCACAGTGTACCACCAGTGCCCTATCAACATCTGTCACAGTGTACCACCAGTGCCCCATCAACATCTGTCACAGTGTACCAGTGCCCCATCAACATCTGTCACAGAGTACCACCAGTGCCCCATCAACATCTGCCACAGTGTACCACCAGTGCCCTATCAACATCTGTCACAGTGTACCACCAGTGCCCCATCAACATCTGTCACAGTGTACCAGTGCCCCATCAACATCTGTCACAGTGTACCACCAGTGCCCCATCAGCATCTGCCACAGTGTACCAATGCCCCATCAGCATCTGTCACAGTGTACCAATGCCCTATCAACATCTGTCACAGTACCACCAGTGCCCCATCATCCCATCAACATCTGTCACAGTGTACCACCAGTGCCCCATCATCCCATCAACATCTGTCACAGTGTACCACCAGTGCCCCGTCAACATCTGTCACAGTGCAGAACAGAATTCAAAACAATGGAGTCCAAAATATAGAAAAGAACACAATAGAAAATAAGAGAATAGAGAGGAGAGGGGTGAGAGAGGAGAGGGAGGGAAGTGAAGAAAGAGAGGGGGAGGGGGAGAGAGAGAAGAGCGTTGAGGCAGGGGAGAGAAGAGGGGGAGAGAGAAGAGGGAGGGGAGAGAGAAGAGGTGAGGGAGGGGAGAAAGGAGGGGGAGAGAGAAGAGGGTGAAGGGGAGAGAGGGAGGGGAGAGAAAGGAGAGGGAGAGTGAGCAAAGGGAGGGGAGAGAAAAGAGAGGAGGGAGGGGAGAAAAGAGAGTGACGAGGGGGAAAGAAGGGAGGGGAGACAAGAGGGAGGGGGAGAGAAGAGGGGAGAATGAAGAGAGGGGGAGGGAGGGGAGAGAAGAGGGAGAGGAGGGAAAGGGAAGGGAGAGAAGACAGAGGGGGATAGAAGAGAGGGGAGGGGAGAGAGGAGGGAAAGAGAGGAGAGTAGGGAGAAAGGAGAGGAGAGGGGGAAGAGAAGAGAGGGAGGGGAGTGAAGAGAGAGGAGAGAGAAGAGGGAGAGAGAGGGAGGGGAGTGAAGAGAGAGGAGGGAGAAGAGAGAGAGGGGAGGGGGTGAGAGGAGAGGAAGGGGAGGGAGGAGAGGGGAGAGCAAAAAGGGGGAGGGAGTAGAGGGAAGATAAAGGAGGGGGAGGAAGGGGAGAAAAGAGAGAGGGAAGGGGGAGAAAAGAGAGAGGGAAGGGGGAGGGAAGGGGAGAGGAAGGGAAGTGAAGAGAGAGGGGGGGGAACAGAGAGGAGAGGGGGAAGAGAGAGGAGAGGGAGGGGAGAGAGGGGGAGGAAGAAATGTGACATGTAAAAGTAGAAAACTGATGTTTTTACCCCCCGGTAATTTTCTGTGAAGTTGCGGTGTTCGGAGGTTTCAGATGATAAAATGAGAGATTTGGGGTCTGTGTGACCCCGGGTGTCCCCATACAGAGGATTTCTCCTCATTACACGCGATGTTTACTTTACTTGTAATAGGGAAAAACAGTGATCAAAAACATTTTTTTAAAGGAACAGTGTAAAAAAAAAAAAGTAAACTAAATAACAAAATAAAATAAAGATGTAAAGTGCCGTCCCTCTGAACACATACCTAGGCCACGCCCACACATGTAAACGGGGATTGCAGCGCACATGTGAGGTATCGCCGCGATCGTTGGAGCGTGAGGAATAATTCTATCCCCATCCCTCTTCTGTACCTCTATACTGGTTACCAGTAGAATAAAAAGTCCCTATGGGGATTTTGTAGTAGTGAAGTTTGGCGCCATTCCATGAATGTGCGCGATATTAAAGCGCGACATGTCCGGTATTTATTCACTCGGTGTAATATCATCCTTCACATTATACAAAATTGGGGTAACTTTACTGGTTTTTGTTTTTTTTAATACAAATAAGTGTATTTTTTCCCAAAAGAATTGCGTTTGTCGGACAGCTGCGCAAACACGGCGTGCCGTGAAATATTGCAATGAGCGCCATTTATTGGGAGTGATAGGAGGGCACATTGGGAGTGATAGGGGAGCACATTGGGAGTGATAGGAGAGCACATTGGGAATGATAGGAGATCACATTGGGAGTGATAGGGGGGGCACATTGGGAGTGATAGGAGATCACATTGGGAGTGATAGGAGGACACATTGGGAGTGATAGGAAATCACATTGGGAGTGATAGGAGAACACATTGGGAGTGATAGGAGATCACATTGGGAGTGATATGAGAGCACATTGGGAGTGATAGGAGGGCACATTAGGAGTGATAAGAGGGCACATTGGGAGTGATAGGAGATCACATTGGGAGTGATAGGAGGGCACATTGGGAGTGATAGGAGGGCACATTGGGAGTGATAAGAGGGCACATTGGGAGTGAAAGGAGATCACATTGGGAGTGATAGAAGGGCACATTTGGAGTGATAAGAGGACACATTGGGAGTGATAGGAGATCACATTGGGAGTGATAGGGGAACACATTGGGAGTGATAGGAGGGCACATTGTGAGTGATAGGAGATCACATTGGGAGTGATAGGAGATCACATTGGGAGTGAAAAGAGAACACATTGGGAGTGATAGGGGAGCACATTGGGAGTGATAGTAGAACACATTGGGAGTGATAGGAGATCACATTGGGAGTGGTAGGGGAGCACATTGGGAGTGATAGGAGACCACATTGGGAGTGATAGGAGACCACATTGGGAGTGATAGGGGAGCACATTGGGAGTGATAGGAGGGCACATTGGGAGTTATGTGCCCTCCTATCACTCTTGGGAGTGATAGGAAATCACATTGGGAGTGATAGGAAATCACATTGGGAGTGATAGGAAATCACATTGGGAGTGATAGGAGAACATATTGGGAGTGAGAGGAGGGCACATTGGGAGTGATAGGAGATCACATTGGGAATGATAGGAGATCACATTGGGAGTGATAGGAGGGAACATTGGGAGTGATACGAGATCACATTGGGAGTGATAGGGGGGCACATTGGAATTGATAAGAGGGCACATTTGGAGTGATAGGAGAACACATTGCGAGTGATAGGAGAACACATTGGGAGTGATAGGAGGGCATATTGGGAGTGATAGGAGATCACATTGGGAGTGACAGGAGATCACATTGGGAGTGATAGGAGAACACATTGGGAGTGATAGGAGAACACATTGGGAGTGATAGGAGAACACATTGGGAGTGATAGGATATCACATTGGGAGTGATAGGAGAACACATTGGGAGTGATAGGAGAACACATTGGGAATGACAGGAGGGCACATTGGGAGTGATAGGAGATCACATTGGGAGTGGTAGGAGATCACATTGGGAGTGATAGGAGAACACATTGGGAGTGATAGGAGGGCACATTGGGAGTGATAGGAGAATGCATTGAGAGTGATAGGAGATCACATTGGGAGTGATAGGAGAACACATTGGGAGTGATAGGAGAACACATTGGGAGTGATAGGACACATTGGGAGTGATAGTAGATCACATTGGGAGTGATAGGAGATCACATTGGGAGTGATAGGAGATCGCATTGGGAGTGATAGGAGAACAAATTGGGAGTGATAGGAGAACACATTGGGAGTGATAGGAGGGCACATTGGGAGTGATAGGAGATCACATTGGGAGTGATAGGAGATCACATTGGGAGTGATAGGAAAACACATTGGGAGGGATAGGAAAACACATTGGGAGGGATAGGAAAACACATTGGGAGGGATAGGAAAACACATAGGGAGGGATAGGAGATCACATTGGGAGTGATAGGAGATCACATTGGGAGTGATAGGAGATCACATTGGGAGTGATAGGAGATCACATTGGGAGTGATAGGAGAACACATTGGGAGTGATAGGAGATCACATTGGGAGTGATAGGAGAAAACATTGGGAGTGATAGGAGATCACATTGGGAGTGATAGGAGATCACATTGGGAGTGATAGGAGAACACATTGGGAGTGATAGGAGATCACATTGGGAGTGATAGGAGGACACATTGGGAGTGATAGGAGATCACATTGGGAGTGATAGGAGAACACATTTGGAGTGATAGGAGAACACATTGGGAGTGATAGGAGAGGACATTGGGAGTGATAGGAGATCACATTGGGAGTGATAGGAGAACACATTGGGAGTGATAGGAGATCACATTGGGAGTGATAGGAGAACACATTGGGAGTGATAGGAGATCACATTGGGAGTGATAGGAGAACACATTGGGATTGATAGGAGAACACATTGGGAGTGATAGGAGAACACATTGGGAGTGATAGGAGATCACATTGGCAGTGATAGGAGAACACATTGGGAGTGATAGGAGAGGACATTGGGAGTGATAGGAGATCACATTGGGAGTGATAGGAGGGCACATTGGGAGTGATAGGAGAACACATTGGGAGTGATAGGAGGGCACATTGGGAGTGATAGGAGAACACATTGGGAGTGATAGGAGAACACATTGGGAGTGATAGGAGATCACATTGGGAGTGATAGGAGATCACATTGGGAGTGATAGGAGAGGACATTGGGAGTGATAGGAGATCACATTGGGAGTGATAGGAGATCACATTGGGAGTGATAGGAGAACACATTGGGAGAGATAGGAGATCACATTGGGAGTGGTAGGAGATCACATTGGGAGTGATAGGAGATCACATTGGGAGTGATAGGAGAACACATTGGGAGTGATAGGAGAACACATTGGGAGTGATAGGAGATCACATTGGGAGTGATAGGAGATCACATTGGGAGTGATAGGAGAACACATTGGGAGTGATAGGAGAACACATTGGGAGTGATAGGATAACACATTGGGAGTGATAGGAGAACACATTGGGAGTGATAGGAGATCACATTGGGAGTGATAGGAGAACACATTGGGAGAGATAGGAGATCACATTGGGAGTGATAGGAGATCACATTGGGAGTGATAGGAGAACACATTGGGAGAGATAGGAGATCACATTGGGAGTGATAGGAGATCACATTGGGAGTGATAGGAGAACACATTGGGAGAGATAGGAGATCACATTGGGAGTGGTAGGAGATCACATTGGGAGTGATAGGAGATCACATTGGGAGTGATAGGAGGACACATTGGGAGTGATAGGAGATCACATTGGGAGTGATAGGAGATCACATTGGGAGTGATAGGAGAACACATTGGGAGTGATATGAGAACACATTGGGAGTGATAGGAGATCACATTGGGAGTGATAGGAGGACACATTGGGAGTGATAGGAGATTACATTGGGAGTGATAGGAGATTACATTGGGAATGATAGGAGATCACATTGGGAGTGATAGGAAAACACATTGGGAGTGATAGGAGATCACATTGGGAGTGATAGGAGATCACATTGGGAGTGATAGGAGATCACATTGGGAGTGATAGGAGAACACATTGGGAGTGATATGAGAACACATTGGGAGTGATAGGAGATCACATTGGCAGTGATAGTGGATCACATTGGGAGTGATAGGAGAACACATTGGGAGTGATAGGAGAACACATTTTGAGTGATAGGAGAACACATTGGGAGTGATAGGAGATCACATTGGGAGTGATAGGAGATCACATTGGGAGTGATAGGAGAACACATTTGGAGTGATAGGAGAACACATTGGGAGTGATAGGAGATCACATTGGCAGTGATAGGAGGGCACATTGGGAGTGATAGGAGATCACATTGGGAGTGATAGGAGATCACATTGGGAGTGATAGGAGATCACATTGGGAGTGATAGGAGAACACATTGGGAGTGATAGGAGATCACATTGGGAGTGATAGGAGATCACATTGGGAGTGATAGGAAAACACATTTGGAGTGATAGGAGAACACATTGGGAGTGATAGGAGATCACATTGGGAGTGATAGGAGATCACATTGGGAGTGATAGGAGAACACATTTGGAGTGATAGGAGAACACATTGGGAGTGATAGGAGATCACATTGGGAGTGATAGGAGATCACATTGGGAGTGATAGGAGATCACATTGGGAGTGATAGGAGATCACATTGGGAGTGATAGGAGAGGACATTGGGAGTAATAGGAGATCACATTGGGAGTGATAGGAGAACACATTGGGAGTGATAGGAGATCACATTGGGAGTGATAGGAGAACACATTGGGAGTGATAGGAGATCACATTGGGAGTGATAGGAGAGGACATTGGGAGTGATAGGAGATCACATTGGGAGTGATAGGAGAACACATTGGGAGTGATAGGAGATCACATTGGGAGTGATAGGAGAACACATTGGGAGTGATAGGAGATCACATTGGGAGTGATAGGAGAACACATTGGGATTGATAGGAGAACACATTGGGAGTGATAGGAGAACACATTGGGAGTGATAGGAGATCACATTGGCAGTGATAGGAGAACACATTGGGAGTGATAGGAGAGGACATTGGGAGTGATAGGAGATCACATTGGGAGTGATAGGAGGGCACATTGGGAGTGATAGGAGAACACATTGGGAGTGATAGGAGGGCCCATTGGGAGTGATAGGAGAACACATTGGGAGTGATAGGAGAACACATTGGGAGTGATAGGAGATCACATTGGGAGTGATAGGAGAGGACATTGGGAGTGATAGGAGAGGACATTGGGAGTGATAGGAGATCACATTGGGAGTGATAGGAGATCACATTGGGAGTGATAGGAGAACACATTGGGAGAGATAGGAGATCACATTGGGAGTGGTAGGAGATCACATTGGGAGTGATAGGAGATCACATTGGGAGTGATAGGAGAACACATTGGGAGTGATAGGAGATCACATTGGGAGTGATAGGAGATCACATTGGGAGTGATAGGAGAACACATTGGGAGTGATAGGAGAACACATTGGGAGTGATAGGAGATCACATTGGGAGTGATAGGAGATCACATTGGGAGTGATAGGAGAACACATTGGGAGTGATAGGAGATCACATTGGGAGTGATAGGAGAACACATTGGGAGAGATAGGAGATCACATTGGGAGTGATAGGAGATCACATTGGGAGTGATAGGAGAACACATTGGGAGAGATAGGAGATCACATTGGGAGTGATAGATCACATTGGGAGTGATAGGAGAACACATTGGGAGAGATAGGAGATCACATTGGGAGTGGTAGGAGATCACATTTGGAGTGATAGGAGATCACATTGGGAGTGATAGGAGGACACATTGGGAGTGATAGGAGATCACATTGGGAGTGATAGGAGATCACATTGGGAGTGATAGGAGAACACATTGGGAGTGATATGAGAACACATTGGGAGTGATAGGAGATCACATTGGGAGTGATAAGAGGACACATTGGGAGTGATAGGAGATTACATTGGGAGTGATAGGAGATTACATTGGGAATGATAGGAGATCACATTGGGAGTGATAGGAAAACACATTGGGAGTGATAGGAGATCACATTGGGAGAGATAGGAGATCACATTGGGAGTGATAGATCACATTGGGAGTGATAGGAGAACACATTGGGAGAGATAGGAGATCACATTGGGAGTGGTAGGAGATCACATTTGGAGTGATAGGAGATCACATTGGGAGTGATAGGAGGACACATTGGGAGTGATAGGAGATCACATTGGGAGTGATAGGAGATCACATTGGGAGTGATAGGAGAACACATTGGGAGTGATATGAGAACACATTGGGAGTGATAGGAGATCACATTGGGAGTGATAAGAGGACACATTGGGAGTGATAGGAGATTACATTGGGAGTGATAGGAGATTACATTGGGAATGATAGGAGATCACATTGGGAGTGATAGGAAAACACATTGGGAGTGATAGGAGATCACATTGGCAGTGATAGGAGGGCACATTGGGAGTGATAGGAGATCACATTGGGAGTGATAGGAGAACACATTGGGAGTGATAGGAGATCACATTGGGAGTGATAGGAGATCACATTGGGAGTGATAGGAGAACACATTTGGAGTGATAGGAGAACACATTGGGAGTGATAGGAGATCACATTGGGAGTGATAGGAGATCACATTGGGAGTGATAGGAGAACACATTTGGAGTGATAGGAGAACACATTGGGAGTGATAGGAGATCACATTGGGAGTGATAGCAGATCACATTGGGAGTGATAGGAGATCACATTGGGAGTGATAGGAGAGGACATTGGGAGTAATAGGAGATCACATTGGGAGTGATAGGAGAACACATTGGGAGTGATAGGAGATCACATTGGGAGTGATAGGAGAACACATTGGGAGTGATAGGAGATCACATTGGGAGTGATAGGAGAGGACATTGGGAGTGATAGGAGATCACATTGGGAGTGATAGGAGAACACATTGGGAGTGATAGGAGATCACATTGGGAGTGATAGGAGAACACATTGGGAGTGATAGGAGATCACATTGGGAGTGATAGGAGAACACATTGGGATTGATAGGAGAACACATTGGGAGTGATAGGAGAACACATTGGGAGTGATAGGAGATCACATTGGCAGTGATAGGAGAACACATTGGGAGTGATAGGAGAGGACATTGGGAGTGATAGGAGATCACATTGGGAGTGATAGGAGGGCACATTGGGAGTGATAGGAGAACACATTGGGAGTGATAGGAGGGCACATTGGGAGTGATAGGAGAACACATTGGGAGTGATAGGAGAACACATTGGGAGTGATAGGAGATCACATTGGGAGTGATAGGAGAGGACATTGGGAGTGATAGGAGAGGACATTGGGAGTGATAGGAGATCACATTGGGAGTGATAGGAGATCACATTGGGAGTGATAGGAGAACACATTGGGAGAGATAGGAGATCATATTGGGAGTGGTAGGAGATCACATTGGGAGTGATAGGAGATCACATTGGGAGTGATAGGAGAACACATTGGGAGTGATAGGAGAACACATTGGGAGTGATAGGAGATCACATTGGGAGTGATAGGAGATCACATTGGGAGTGATAGGAGAACACATTGGGAGTGATAGGAGAACACATTGGGAGTGATAGGAGATCACATTGGGAGTGATAGGAGATCACATTGGGAGTGATAGGAGAACACATTGGGAGTGATAGGAGATCACATTGGGAGTGATAGGAGAACACATTGGGAGAGATAGGAGATCACATTGGGAGTGATAGGAGATCACATTGGGAGTGATAGGAGAACACATTGGGAGAGATAGGAGATCACATTGGGAGTGATAGATCACATTGGGAGTGATAGGAGAACACATTGGGAGAGATAGGAGATCACATTGGGAGTGGTAGGAGATCACATTTGGAGTGATAGGAGATCACATTGGGAGTGATAGGAGGACACATTGGGAGTGATAGGAGATCACATTGGGAGTGATAGGAGATCACATTGGGAGTGATAGGAGAACACATTGGAAATGATATGAGAACACATTGGGAGTGATAGGAGATCACATTGGGAGTGATAAGAGGACACATTGGGAGTGATAGGAGATTACATTGGGAGTGATAGGAGATTACATTGGGAATGATAGGAGATCACATTGGGAGTGATAGGAAAACACATTGGGAGTGATAGGAGATCACATTGGGAGTGATAGGAGATCACATTGGGAGTGATAGGAGATCACATTGGGAGTGATAGGAGAACACATTGGGAGTGATATGAGAACACATTGGGAGTGATAGGAGATCACATTGGGAGTGATGGGAGATCACATTGGGAGTGATAGGAGATCACATTGGGAGTGATAGGAGATCACATTGGGAGTGATAGGAGATCACATTGGGAGTGATAGGAGATCACATTGGGAGTGATAGGGGATCACATTGGGAGTGATAGGAGATCACATTGGGAGTGATAGGAGAACACATTGGGAGTGATAGGAGATCACATTGGGAGTGATAGGAGATCACATTGGGAGTGATAGGAGATCACATTGGGAGTGATAGGAGAACACATTGGGAGTGATAGGAGAACACATTGGGAGTGATATGAGAACACATTGGGAGTGATAGGAGATCACATTGGGAGTGATAGGAGGACACATTGGGAGTGATAGGAGATTACATTGGGAGTGATAGGAGATTACATTGGGAGTGATAGGAGGACACATTGGGAGTGATAGGAGATTACATTGGGAGTGATAGGAGAACACATTGGGAGTGATAGGAGATCACATTGGGAGTGATAGGAGATCACATTGGGAGTGATAGGAGATTACATTGGGAGTGATAGGAGATCACATTGGGAGTGATAGGAGATCACATTGGGAGTGATAGGAGAACACATTGGGAGTGATAGGAGATCACATTGGGAGTGATAGGAGATCACATTGGGAGTGATAGGAGATCACATTGGGAGTGATAGGAGAACACATTGGGAGTGATAGGAGATCACATTGGGAGTGATAGGAGAACACATTGGGAGTGATAGGAGAACACATTGGGAGTGATAGGAGATCACATTGGGAGTGATAGGAGATCACATTGGGAGTGATAGGAGAACACATTGGGAGTGATAGGAGATCACATTGGGAGTGATAGGAGAACACATTGGGAGTGATAGGAGATCACATTGGGAGTGATAGGAGATCACATTGGGAGTGATAGGAGATCACATTGGGAGTGATAGGAGATCACATTGGGAGTGATAGGAGAACACATTGGGAGCGATAGGAGGACACATTGGGAGTGATAGGAGATCACATTGGGAGTGATAGGAGGACACATTGGGAGTGATAGGAGATCACATTGGGAGTGATAGGAGAACACATTGGGAGTGATAGGAGAACACATTGGGAGTGATAGGGGATCACATTGGGAGTGATAGGAGGACACATTGGGAGTGATAGGAGGGCACATTGGGAGTGATAGGAGGACACATTGGGAGTGATAGGAGGACACATTGGGAGTGATAGGAGATCACATTGGGAGTGATAGGAGGACACATTGGGAGTGATAGGAGGACACATTGGGAGTGATAGGAGATCACATTGGGAGTGATAGGAGAACACATTGGGAGTGATAGGAGAACACATTGGGAGTGATAGGAGGACACATTGGGAGTGATAGGAGATTACATTGGGAGTGATAGGAGAACACATTGGGAGTGATAGGGGATCACATTGGGAGTGATAGGAGGACACATTGGGAGTGATAGGAGATCACATTGGGAGTGATAGGAGAACACATTGGGAGTGATAGGAGAACACATTGGGAGTGATAGGAGATCACATTGGGAGTGATAGGAGGACACATTGGGAGTGATAGGAGGACACATTGGGAGTGATAGGAGATCACATTGGGAGTGATAGGAGGGCACATTGGGAGTGATAGGGGATCACATTGGGAGTGATAGGAGATCACATTGGGAGTGATAGGAGAACACATTGGGAGTGATAGGAGATCACATTGGGAGTGATAGGAGAACACATTAGGAGTGATAGGAGATCACATTGGGAGTGATAGGAGATCACATTGGGAGTGATAGGAGATCACATTGGGAGTGATAGGAGATCACATTGGGAGTGATAGGAGAACACATTGGGAGTGATAGGAGAACACATTGGGAGTGATAGGAGATCACATTGGGAGTGATAGGAGATCACATTGGGAGTGATAGGAGATCACATTGGGAGTGATAGGAGATCACATTGGGAGTGATAGGAGAACACATTGGGAGTGATAGGAGGACACATTGGGAGTGATAGGAGGACACATTGGGAGTGATAGGAGATCACATTGGGAGTGATAGGAGGACACATTGGGAGTGATAGGAGGACACATTGGGAGTGATAGGAGATCTCATTGGGAGTGATAGGAGAACACATTGGGAGTGATAGGAGAACACATTGGGAGTGATAGGGGATCACATTGGGAGTGATAGGAGGACACATTGGGAGTGATAGGAGGGCACATTGGGAGTGATAGGAGGACACATTGGGAGTGATAGGAGGACACATTGGGAGTGATAGGAGATCACATTGGGAGTGATAGGAGGACACATTGGGAGTGATAGGAGGACACATTGGGAGTGATAGGAGATCACATTGGGAGTGATAGGAGAACACATTGGGAGTGATAGGAGAACACATTGGGAGTGATAGGGGATCACATTGGGAGTGATAGGAGGACACATTGGGAGTGATAGGAGATCACATTGGGAGTGATGGGAGAACACATTGGGAGTGATGGGAGAACACATTGGGAGTGATGGGAGATCACATTGGGAGTGATAGGAGATCACATTGGGAGTGATAGGAGATCACATTGGGAGTGATGGGAGATCACATTGGGAGTGATGGGAGAACACATTGGGAGTGATGGGAGAACACATTGGGAGTGATGGGAGATCACATTGGGAGTGATAGGAGATCACATTGGGAGTGATAGGAGATCACATTGGGAGTGATAGGAGAACACATTGGGAGTGATAGGAGATCACATTGGGAGTGATAGGAGAACACATTGGGAGTGATAGGAGAACACATTGGGAGTGATAGGAGAACACATTGGGAGTGATAGGAGGACACATTGGGAGTGATAGGAGGACACATTGGGAGTGATAGGAGATCACATTGGGAGTGATAGGAGGACACATTGGGAGTGATAGGAGATCACATTGGGAGTGATAGGAGAACACATTGGGAGTGATAGGAGAACACATTGGGAGTGATAGGGGATCACATTGGGAGTGATAGGAGAGCACATTGGGAGTGATAGGAGGGCACATTGGGAGTGATGGGAGATCACATTGGGAGTGATGGGAGATCACATTGGGATTGATAGGAGATCACATTGGGAGTGATAGGAGATCACATTGGGAGTGATGGGAGAACACATTGGGAGTGATGGGAGATCACATTGGGAGTGATGGGAGAACACATTGGGAGTGATGGGAGATCACATTGGGAGTGATAGGAGAACACATTGGGAGTGATAGGAGAACACATTGGGAGTGATAGGAGATCACATTGGGAGTGATAGGAGAACACATTGGGAGTGATAGGAGAACACATTGGGAGTGATAGAAGATCACATTGGGAGTGATAGGAGATCACATTGGGAGTGATAGGAGAACACATTGGGAGTGATAGGAGGACACATTGGGAGTGATAGGAGGACACATTGGGAGTGATAGGAGATCACATTGGGAGTGATAGGAGGACACATTGGGAGTGATAGGAGATCACATTGGGAGTGATAGGAGAACACATTGGGAGTGATAGGAGAACACATTGGGAGTGATAGGGGATCACATTGGGAGTGATAGGAGGACACATTGGGAGTGATAGGAGGGCACATTGGGAGTGATAGGAGGACACATTGGGAGTGATAGGAGGACACATTGGGAGTGATAGGAGATCACATTGGGAGTGATAGGAGGACACATTGGGAGTGATAGGAGGACACATTGGGAGTGATAGGAGATCACATTGGGAGTGATAGGAGAACACATTGGGAGTGATAGGAGAACACATTGGGAGTGATAGGAGATCACATTGGGAGTGATAGGAGATCACATTGGGAGTGATAGGAGATCACATTGGGAGTGATAGGAGATCACATTGGGAGTGATAGGAGAACACATTGGGAGTGATAGGAGATCACATTGGGAGTGATAGGAGATCACATTGGGAGTGATAGGAGAGGACATTGGGAGTGATAGGAGAACACATTGGGAGTGATAGGAGAACACATTGGGAGTGATAGGAGAACACATTGGGAGTGATAGGAGAACACATTGGGAGTGATAGGAGGACACATTGGGAGTGATAGGGGATCACATTGGGAGTGATAGGAGAACACATTGGGAGTGATAGGAGATCACATTGGGAGTGATAGGAGATCACATTGGGAGTGATAGGAGATCACATTGGGAGTGATAGGAGAGGACATTGGGAGTGATAGGAGAGGACATTGGGAGTGATAGGAGATCACATTGGGAGTGATAGGAGAACACATTGGGAGTGATAGGAGAACACATTGGGAGTGATAGGAGAACACATTGGGAGTGATAGGGGATCACATTGGGAGTGATAGGAGAACACATTGGGAGTGATAGGAGAACACATTGGGAGTGATAGGAGATTACATTGGGAGTGATAGGAGATCACATTGGGAGTGATAGGAGAACACATTGGGAGTGATAGGAGATCACATTGGGAGTGATAGGAGAACACATTGGGAGTGATGGGAGATCACATTGGGAGTGATGGGAGATCACATTGGGAGTGATGGGAGATCACATTGGGAGTGATGGGAGAACACATTGGGAGTGATGGGAGAACACATTGGGAGTGATGGGAGAACACATTGGGAGTGATGGGAGATCACATTGGGAGTGATGGGAGATCACATTGGGAGTGATGGGAGATCACATTGGGAGTGATGGGAGATAGATCACATTGGGAGTGATGGGGGATCACATTGGGAGTGATAGGAGATCACATTGGGAGTGATAGGGGATCACATTGGGAGTGATAGGAGGACACATTGGGAGTGATAGGAGATCACATTGGGAGTGATAGGAGATGGAGATCACATTGGGAGTGATAGGAGGACACATTGGGAGTGATAGGAGATCACATTGGGAGTGATAGGAGATCACATTGGGAGTGATAGGAGAACACATTGGGAGTGATAGGAGATCACATTGGGAGTGATAGGAGATCACATTGGGAGTGATAGGAGAACACATTGGGAGTGATGGGAGAACACATTGGGAGTGATGGGAGATCACATTGGGAGTGATAGGAGAACACATTGGGAGTGATAGGAGATCACATTGGGAGTGATAGGAGATCACATTGGGAGTGATAGGAGATCACATTGGGAGTGATAGGAGAACACATTGGGAGTGATAGGAGATCACATTGGGAGTGATAGGAGATCACATTGGGAGTGATAGGATAACACATTGGGAGTGATAGAAGATCACATTGGGAGTGATAGGAGAACACATTGGGAGTGATAGGAGAACACATTGGGAGTGATAGGAGAACACATTGGGAGTGATAGGAGATCACATTGGGAGTGATAGGAGATCACATTGGGAGTGATAGGAGATCACATTGGGAGTGATAGGAGATCACATTGGGAGTGATGGGAGAACACATTGGGAGTGATAGGAGATCACATTGGGAGTGATAGGAGATCACATTGGGAGTGATAGGAGATCACATTGGGAGTGATAGGGGATCACATTGGGAGTGATAGGAGGACACATTGGGAGTGATAGGAGATCACATTGGGAGTGATAGGAGATGGAGATCACATTGGGAGTGATAGGAGATCACATTGGGAGTGATAGGAGAGCACATTGGGAGTGATGGGAGAACACATTGGGAGTGATAGGAGATCACATTGGGAGTGATAGGAGGACACATTGGGAGTGATAGGAGATCACATTGGGAGTGATAGGAGATCACATTGGGAGTGATAGGAGATCACATTGGGAGTGATAGGAGAACACATTGGGAGTGATAGGAGATCACATTGGGAGTGATAGGAGATCACATTGGGAGTGATAGGATAACACATTGGGAGTGATGGGAGAACACATTGGGAGTGATGGGAGAACACATTGGGAGTGATGGGAGATCACATTGGGAGTGATAGGAGATCACATTGGGAGTGATAGGAGATCACATTGGGAGTGATAGGAGATCACATTGGGAGTGATAGGAGATCACATTGGGAGTGATAGGATAACACATTGGGAGTGATAGGAGATCACATTGGGAGTGATAGGAGATCACATTGGGAGTGATAGGAGAACACATTGGGAGTGATAGGAGATCACATTGGGAGTGATGGGAGATCACATTGGGAGTGATAGGAGAACACATTGGGAGTGATAGGAGATCACATTGGGAGTGATAGGAGAACACATTGGGAGTGATGGGAGATCACATTGGGAGTGATGGGAGAACACATTGGGAGTGATGGGAGAACACATTGGGAGTGATGGGAGATCACATTGGGAGTGATAGGAGGACACATTGGGAGTGATAGGAGATCACATTGGGAGTGATAGGAGATCACATTGGGAGTGATGGGAGATCACATTGGGAGTGATGGGAGATCACATTGGGAGTGATGGGAGAGCACATTGGGAGTGATGGGAGAACACATTGGGAGTGATGGGAGATCACATTGGGAGTGATAGGAGGACACATTGGGAGTGATAGGAGATCACATTGGGAGTGATAGGAGATCACATTGGGAGTGATAGATCACATTGGGAGTGATAGGGGATCACATTGGGAGTGATAGGAGATCACATTGGGAGTGATAGGAGAGCACATTGGGAGTGATAGGAGATCACATTGGGAGTGATAGGGGATCACATTGGGAGTGATAGGAGATCACATTGGGAGTGATAGGAGATCACATTGGGAGTGATAGGAGGACACATTGGGAGTGATAGGAGAGAACATTGGGAGTGATAGGAGATCACATTGGGAGTGATAGGAGATCACATTGGGAGTGATAGGAGATCACATTGGGAGTGATAGGGGATCACATTGGGAGTGATAGGGGATCACATTGGGAGTGATAGGGGATCACATTGGGAGTGATAGGAGATCACATTGGGAGTGATAGGAGATCACATTGGGAGTGATAGGAGGACACATTGGGAGTGATAGGAGAGCACATTGGGAGTGATAGGAGAGCACATTGGGAGTGATAGGAGAACACATTGGGAGTGATAGGAGAACACATTGGGAGTGATAGGAGATCACATTGGGAGTGATAAGAGGACACATTGGGAGTGATAGGAGAGCACATTGGGAGTGATAGGAGATCACATTGGGAGTGATAGGAGATCACATTGGGAGTGATAGGAGATCACATTGGGAGTGATAGGGGATCACATTGGGAGTGATAGGGGATCACATTGGGAGTGATAGATCACATTGGGAGTGATAGGAGATCACATTGGGAGTGATAGGGGATCACATTGGGAGTGATAGGGGATCACATTGGGAGTGATAGGAGATCACATTGGGAGTGATAGGAGATCACATTGGGAGTGATAGGAGAACACATTGGGAGTGATAGGAGATCACATTGGGAGTGATAGGATAACACATTGGGAGTGATGGGAGATCACATTGGGAGTGATGGGAGAACACATTGGGAGTGATGGGAGATCACATTGGGAGTGATGGGAGATCACATTGGGAGTGATGGGAGATCACATTGGGAGCGATGGGAGATCACATTGGGAGCGATGGGAGATCACATTGGGAGCGATGGGAGGACACATTGGGAGCGATGGGAGATCACATTGGGAGCGATAGGAGATCACATTGGGAGTGATAGGAGATCACATTGGGAGTGATAGGAGAACACATTGGGAGTGATGGGAGATCACATTGGGAGTGATGGGAGATCACATTGGGAGTGATGGGAGAACACATTGGGAGTGATGGGAGAACACATTGGGAGTGATGGGAGATCACATTGGGAGTGATAGGAGAACACATTGGGAGTGATAGGAGATCACATTGGGAGTGATAGGAGATCACATTGGGAGTGATAGGAGAACACATTGGGAGTGATAGGAGATCACATTGGGAGTGATAGGAGATCACATTGGGAGTGATAGGATAACACATTGGGAGTGATAGGAGATCACATTGGGAGTGATGGGAGAACACATTGGGAGTGATGGGAGATCACATTGGGAGTGATAGGAGATCACATTGGGAGTGATAGGAGAACACATTGGGAGTGATAGGAGAACACATTGGGAGTGATAGGATAACACATTGGGAGTGATAGGAGATCACATTGGGAGTGATAGGATAACACATTGGGAGTGATAGGAGATCACATTGGGAGTGATGGGAGAACACATTGGGAGTGATAGGAGATCACATTGGGAGTGATAGGGGATCACATTGGGAGTGATAGGAGGACACATTGGGAGTGATAGGAGATCACATTGGGAGTGATAGGAGATGGAGATCACATTGGGAGTGATAGGAGAGGACATTGGGAGTGATAGGAGAGGACATTGGGAGTGATAGGAGATCACATTGGGAGTGATAGGAGAACACATTGGGAGTGATAGGAGAACACATTGGGAGTGATAGGAGAACACATTGGGAGTGATAGGGGATCACATTGGGAGTGATAGGAGATCACATTGGGAGTGATAGGAGAACACATTGGGAGTGATAGGAGATCACATTGGGAGTGATAGGAGAACACATTGGGAGTGATGGGAGATCACATTGGGAGTGATGGGAGATCACATTGGGAGTGATGGGAGATCACATTGGGAGTGATGGGAGAACACATTGGGAGTGATGGGAGAACACATTGGGAGTGATGGGAGAACACATTGGGAGTGATGGGAGATCACATTGGGAGTGATGGGAGATCACATTGGGAGTGATGGGAG
The DNA here is from genome assembly GCF_965119305.1 of Pelophylax lessonae. NCBI lineage: Eukaryota > Metazoa > Chordata > Amphibia > Anura > Ranidae > Pelophylax > Pelophylax lessonae. The sequence continues at coordinate 1,498,946 of NC_138774.1, read as the reverse complement.
ATCACATTGGGAGTGATGGGAGATCACATTGGGAGTGATGGGAGATAGATCACATTGGGAGTGATAGGGGATCACATTGGGAGTGATAGGAGATCACATTGGGAGTGATAGGGGATCACATTGGGAGTGATAGGAGGACACATTGGGAGTGATAGGAGATCACATTGGGAGTGATAGGAGATGGAGATCACATTGGGAGTGATAGGAGGACACATTGGGAGTGATAGGAGATCACATTGGGAGTGATAGGAGATCACATTGGGAGTGATAGGAGAACACATTGGGAGTGATAGGAGATCACATTGGGAGTGATAGGAGATCACATTGGGAGTGATAGGAGAACACATTGGGAGTGATGGGAGAACACATTGGGAGTGATGGGAGATCACATTGGGAGTGATAGGAGAACACATTGGGAGTGATAGGAGATCACATTGGGAGTGATAGGAGATCACATTGGGAGTGATAGGAGAACACATTGGGAGTGATAGGAGATCACATTGGGAGTGATAGGAGATCACATTGGGAGTGATAGGATAACACATTGGGAGTGATAGAAGATCACATTGGGAGTGATAGGAGAACACATTGGGAGTGATAGGAGAACACATTGGGAGTGATAGGAGAACACATTGGGAGTGATAGGAGATCACATTGGGAGTGATAGGAGATCACATTGGGAGTGATAGGAGATCACATTGGGAGTGATAGGAGATCACATTGGGAGTGATGGGAGAACACATTGGGAGTGATAGGAGATCACATTGGGAGTGATAGGAGATCACATTGGGAGTGATAGGAGATCACATTGGGAGTGATAGGGGATCACATTGGGAGTGATAGGAGGACACATTGGGAGTGATAGGAGATCACATTGGGAGTGATAGGAGATAGAGATCACATTGGGAGTGATAGGAGATCACATTGGGAGTGATAGGAGAGCACATTGGGAGTGATGGGAGAACACATTGGGAGTGATAGGAGATCACATTGGGAGTGATAGGAGGACACATTGGGAGTGATAGGAGATCACATTGGGAGTGATAGGAGATCACATTGGGAGTGATAGGAGATCACATTGGGAGTGATAGGAGAACACATTGGGAGTGATAGGAGATCACATTGGGAGTGATAGGAGATCACATTGGGAGTGATAGGATAACACATTGGGAGTGATGGGAGAACACATTGGGAGTGATAGGAGGGCACATTGGGAGTGATAGGAGATCACATTGGGAGTGATAGGAGATTACATTGGGAGTGATAGGAGAACACATTGGGAGTGATAGGAGATCACATTGGGAGTGATAGGAGATCACATTGGGAGTGATGGGAGGGCACATTGGGAGTGATAGGAGAGGACATTGGGAGTGATAGGAGATCACATTGGGAGTGATAGATCACATTGGGAGTGATAGGAGAACACATTGGGAGTGATAGGAGAACACATTGGGAGTGATAGGAGAACACATTGGGAGTGATAGGAGAACACATTGGGAGTGATAGGGGATCACATTGGGAGTGATAGGAGATCACATTGGGAGTGATAGGAGAACACATTGGGAGTGATAGGAGATCACATTGGGAGTGATAGGAGAACACATTGGGAGTGATGGGAGATCACATTGGGAGTGATGGGAGATCACATTGGGAGTGATGGGAGATCACATTGGGAGTGATGGGAGAACACATTGGGAGTGATGGGAGAACACATTGGGAGTGATGGGAGAACACATTGGGAGTGATGGGAGATCACATTGGGAGTGATGGGAGATCACATTGGGAGTGATGGGAGATCACATTGGGAGTGATGGGAGATCACATTGGGAGTGATGGGAGATAGATCACATTGGGAGTGATAGGGGATCACATTGGGAGTGATAGGAGATCACATTGGGAGTGATAGGGGATCACATTGGGAGTGATAGGAGGACACATTGGGAGTGATAGGAGATCACATTGGGAGTGATAGGAGATGGAGATCACATTGGGAGTGATAGGAGGACACATTGGGAGTGATAGGAGATCACATTGGGAGTGATAGGAGATCACATTGGGAGTGATAGGAGAACACATTGGGAGTGATAGGAGATCACATTGGGAGTGATAGGAGATCACATTGGGAGTGATAGGAGAACACATTGGGAGTGATGGGAGAACACATTGGGAGTGATGGGAGATCACATTGGGAGTGATAGGAGAACACATTGGGAGTGATAGGAGATCACATTGGGAGTGATAGGAGATCACATTGGGAGTGATAGGAGAACACATTGGGAGTGATAGGAGATCACATTGGGAGTGATAGGAGATCACATTGGGAGTGATAGGATAACACATTGGGAGTGATAGAAGATCACATTGGGAGTGATAGGAGAACACATTGGGAGTGATAGGAGAACACATTGGGAGTGATAGGAGAACACATTGGGAGTGATAGGAGATCACATTGGGAGTGATAGGAGATCACATTGGGAGTGATAGGAGATCACATTGGGAGTGATAGGAGATCACATTGGGAGTGATGGGAGAACACATTGGGAGTGATAGGAGATCACATTGGGAGTGATAGGAGATCACATTGGGAGTGATAGGAGATCACATTGGGAGTGATAGGGGATCACATTGGGAGTGATAGGAGGACACATTGGGAGTGATAGGAGATCACATTGGGAGTGATAGGAGATAGAGATCACATTGGGAGTGATAGGAGATCACATTGGGAGTGATAGGAGAGCACATTGGGAGTGATGGGAGAACACATTGGGAGTGATAGGAGATCACATTGGGAGTGATAGGAGGACACATTGGGAGTGATAGGAGATCACATTGGGAGTGATAGGAGATCACATTGGGAGTGATAGGAGATCACATTGGGAGTGATAGGAGAACACATTGGGAGTGATAGGAGATCACATTGGGAGTGATAGGAGATCACATTGGGAGTGATAGGATAACACATTGGGAGTGATGGGAGGGCACATTGGGAGTGATAGGAGGGCACATTGGGAGTGATAGGAGATCACATTGGGAGTGATAGGAGATTACATTGGGAGTGATAGGAGAACACATTGGGAGTGATAGGAGATCACATTGGGAGTGATAGGAGATCACATTGGGAGTGATAGGAGATCACATTGGGAGTGATGGGAGGGCACATTGGGAGTGATAGGAGAGGACATTGGGAGTGATAGGAGATCACATTGGGAGTGATAGGAGAGGACATTGGGAGTGATAGGAGATCACATTGGGAGTGATAGATCACATTGGGAGTGATAGGAGAACACATTGGGAGTGATAGGAGAACACATTGGGAGTGATGGGAGGGCACATTGGGAGTGATAGGAGAGGACATTGGGAGTGATAGGAGATCACATTGATGAAGGAAAGGATTCCGGGATCTCTCACACAATGAGGGAAATATGGGACAGCAAACTCTGATGATTGGTCGGATTTTGGGGGAGGGGCGATCACTGTTTGCTGTCCAATGTTTCTCCCGGACACGTGACCTCCCATCCCCCCCTGATTGGTCGGCGGAGGATCGCCAGGTGCATGCCGGGATCGCACAGACATAGGTCCCGTTGTTCCAGATAAGGAATTGATGGACCCGCCGCCTTGATCGCCGCTTTAACAGTTCCCTGGACCCTGCGCCAGCCTCCTGACAGGAAGTGACGAGTTTAGGTATTTCTTACAGTACACCGTGATTTTTCCCCGCCCATAACAATCATGGCGGCGGCACGCTCGCCTCTTCTCGGTCACGTGGTGGGACGTCCAATGAGAAGAGGGACAAAGCGGTGATCAGGAGAAGTAGGCGGGGTCAGAGCGGAGGACGCGGAGCCACAGACAAGATGAAGTGAGTACCGAGCTGTGTGATTATTATTATGCGGGATGATGGGGAGTCTTCCCCTCCCCCCCAATATACTGACCCTCCCCCCAATACTGACCCCTCCCTTCCCCCAATACTGACCCCTCACTACAACCCCCAACCTGACACCGAGACCTACCTTTGTGTGCGGGGTGACAGATGACGGGGAGATTGATGGAGGGTGACAGATGACGGGGAGATTGATGGAGGGTGACAGATGACGGGGTGATGGATGGAGGGTGACAGATGATGGGGTGATGGATGGAAGGTGACAGATGACGGGGTGATGGATGGAGGGTGACAGATGATGGGGTGATGGATGGAAGGTGACAGATGACGGGGTGATGGATGGAGGGTGACAGATGACGGGGTGATGGATGGAAGGTGACAGATGACGGGTGATGGATGGAAGGTGACAGATGACGGGGAGATGGATGGAAGGTGACAGATGACGGGGTGATGGATGGAGGGTGACAGATGACGGGTGATGGATGGAGGGTGACAGATGACGGGTGATGGATGGAGGGTGACAGATGACGGGGTGATGGATGGAAGGTGACAGATGACAGGGTGATGGATGGAAGGTGACAGATGACGTGGTGATGGATGGAGGGTGACAGATGACGTGGTGATGGATGGAGGGTGACAGATGACAGGGTGATGGATGGAGGGTGACAGATGACGGGGTGATGGATGGAAGGTGACAGATGACGTGGTGATGGATGGAGGGTGACAGATGACAGGGTGATGGATGGAGGGTGACAGATGACGGGGTGATGGATGGAAGGTGACAGATGACGGGGAGATTGATGGAGGGTGACAGATGACAGGGTGATGGATGGAAGGTGACAGATGACGGGGAGATTGATGGAGGGTGACAGATGACGGGTGATGGATGGAAGGTGACAGATGACGGGGTGATGGATGGAGGGTGACAGATGATGGGGTGATGGATGGAAGGTGACAGATGACGGGGTGATGGATGGAAGGTGACAGATGACGGGGAGATTGATGGAGGGTGACAGATGACGGGTGATGGATGGAAGGTGACAGATGACGGGGTGATGGATGGAAGGTGACAGATGACAGGGTGATGGATGGAAGGTGACAGATGACGGGGTGATGGATGGAGGGTGACAGATGACGGGTGATGGATGGAGGGTGACAGATGACGGGGTGATGGATGGAAGGTGACAGATGACGTGGTGATGGATGGAGGGTGACAGATGACAGGGTGATGGATGGAGGGTGACAGATGACGGGGTGATGGATGGAAGGTGACAGATGACGGGGAGATTGATGGAGGGTGACAGATGACAGGGTGATGGATGGAAGGTGACAGATGACGGGGAGATTGATGGAGGGTGACAGATGACGGGTGATGGATGGAAGGTGACAGATGACAGGGTGATGGATGGAAGGTGACAGATGACGTGGTGATGGATGGAGGGTGACAGATGACGTGGTGATGGATGGAGGGTGACAGATGACGGGTGATGGATGGAGGGTGACAGATGACGGGTGATGGATGGAGGGTGACAGATGACGGGGTGATGGATGGAAGGTGACAGATGACGGGGTGATGGATGGAGGGTGACAGATGCCGGGTGATGGATGGAGGGTGACAGATGACGGGGTGATGGATGGAGGGTGACAGATGACGGGTGATGGATGGAGGGTGACAGATGACGGGGTGATGGATGGAGGGTGACAGATGACGGGTGATGGATGGAGGGTGACAGATGACGGGGTGATGGATGGAGGGTGACAGATGACGGGTGATGGATGGAAGGTGACAGATGACGGGGAGATTGATGGAGGGTGACAGATGACGGGGAGATTGATGGAGGGTGACAGATGACGGGGTGATTGATGGAGGGTGACAGATGACGGGGTGATGGAAGGAGGGTGACAGATGACGGGGTGATTGATGGAGGGTGACAGATGACGGGGTGATGGATGGAAGGTGACAGATGACGGGGTGATGGATGGAAGGTGACGGATGACGGGGTGATGGATGGAGGGTGACAGATGACGGGATGATGGATGGAGGGTGACAGATGACGGGGTGATGGATGGAAGGTGACAGATGACGGGGTGATGGATTGATCATTGATCGGAAATAAGAATAAATCTGAAGTATGGAATGTGGAAGAAGAAGATTGTGTAAAGGAAGTCCTCCCCCCCCATACAAACAGGACAGGATACAGAACACGCCGGGGAGACATAGGAGAACATGCCGGGGAGACATAGGAGAACATGCCGGGGAGACATAGGAGAACATGCCGGGGAGACATAGGAGAACATGCCGGGGAGACATAGGAGAACATGCCGGGGAGACATAGGAGAACATGCTGGGGAGACATAGGAGAACATGCCGGGGAGACATAGGAGAACATGCCGGGGAGACATAGGAGAACATGCTGGGGAGACATAGGAGAACATGCCGGGGAGACATAGGAGAACATGCCGGGGAGACATAGGAGAACATGCTGGGGAGACATAGGAGAACATGCCGGGGAGACATAGGAGAACATACTGGGGAGACATAGGAGAACATGCCGGGGAGACATAGGAGAACATGCTGGGGAGACATAGGAGAACATGCCGGGGAGACATAGGAGAACATGCTGGGGAGACATAGGAGAACATGCCGGGGAGACATAGGAGAACATGCCGGGGAGACATAGGAGAACATGCCGGGGAGACATGGGAGAACATGCCGGGGAGACATGGGAGAACATGCCGGGGAGACATGGGAGAACATGCCGGGGAGACGGGGAGACATAGGAGAACATGCCGGGGAGACATAGGAGGACATGCCGGGGAGACATAGGAGGACATGCCGGGGAGACATAGGAGAACATGCCGGGGAGACATAGGAGAACATGCCGGGGAGTTTACTGGGGACAGAAAAAAAAACCCGTCTGAAACCCAATGCAGCCGCTGTAAAAATGCCCCGTGTGCATTTGATCCATACAGAAAATTCAGCGCAGATGAGGGAGGGAGGAGGTGGGGGAGGAGGGGAGCTGAGATGAGGAAGAAAGTAAGGGAGTGAGGAGGTGAATGGATGAGGATGTGAGTGAGGGAGGAGTTGAGGTGAGGAAGGGAGTAGGTGAGTGAGTGACGAAGTGAGGAGGGGAGGGAGGAGGGGAGGGAGGGAGGAGGGGAATGAGGAGGTGAGGGAGAGTGGGAGGTGATGGATGGAGGTGATGACCGCAGGGAAGTTGCTCTCCCTTAGGCGCAGGGAAGTTGCTCTCCCTCAGGCGCAGGGAAGTTGCTCTCCCTCAGGCGCAGGGCAGTTGCTCTCCCTCAGGCGCAGGGCAGTTGCTCTCCCTCAGGCGCAGGGCAGTTGCTCTCCCTCAGGCGCAGGGAAGTTGCTCTCCCTCAGGCGCAGGGAAGTTGCTCTCCCTCAGGCGCAGGGAAGTTGCTCTCCCTCAGACGCAGGGAAGTTGCTCTCCCTCAGGCGCAGGGAAGTTGCTCTCCCTCAGGCGCAGGGAAGTTGCTCTCCCTCAGGCGCAGGGAAGTTGCTCTCCCTCAGGCGCAGGGCAGTTGCTCTCCCTCAGGCGCAGGGAAGTTGCTCTCCCTCAGGCGCAGGGAAGTTGCTCTCCCTCAGGCGCAGGGCAGTTGCTCTCCCTCAGGCGCAGGGAAGTTGCTCTCCCTCAGGCGCAGGGAAGTTGCTCTCCCTCAGGCGCAGGGAAGTTGCTCTCCCTCAGGCGCAGGGAAGTTGCTCTCCCTCAGGCGCAGGGAAGTTGCTCTCCCTTAGGCGTGGCTTGTGGAATGACCATAAAGACGTGATCTTATATAGAAGGAGCTCTGTGATAATTCCAGGGAGAAGAACGGTCAGCTTTGTTTACAACATCCGACCGTCCTTCTCTCTCAGCGTGGAGCAATGGCGTGCGACTGACGTAGGGCTACATCGGTTTGCGCAAGAGGGGCTGCCTGCGGCAGTAAAACTGCGACAGGCGGTCCTAAAGTGGTTAAGGGGGGGAATCTTCCAGTCCAGAAGTGGTTAATAAAGTAAATGATTGCACCTACAATTTCCTGTAGTTTATAACAGCATAAAAGCACAAATAAATCAAACAGCAAGCGCATACGGCGTTCCTCCGGGCTCAAACAAGCCACCAACCAATCGGATAGGAGTCACGTGATGATGTCACTGTTGTAGGCCCCATCCTACGCGTTTCGTCACAAAGTACATTGTCTGGGGATAGTCTGAGGCGATGTATCATCACGTGTATCAGCCATTTATAGGACAGGGGCGCCATCTTAAAGAGACAGAGACTAAGATATAATGTGCGGGGTGCATCTCATAGTCGCTCATTATGAAATACCTTCCAACGAAGTCCCCGCAGCACCGCCCACTCACACAGCCAACATGTTCGGCCATCTTCCTTCCGGGTTCACGTCCTCCGGCCATCTGATTGGCCAGAGCCGCGATTAAGTCACTCCCGCACATGCAAACAGGAGCCACCGGCAGAGGTGGGGGATTCGAGTCACATGACTTGAGTCACCAGTTTGAGGACTTCAGACTTGCTCGATTAAAATTAATAAAAGACTCGACTTGACTTTGACTTGAGACATATGACTCGAAATGACTTTACTTTAAGTTATTAAATATTTGCATTTTCTCAAGATGTGTTAAAGAAAAATGAATTCCTGTTATGTTTCTGACACCTCAGTCACCTAAAACCCCTCAGCGTGTTCTGATTTTTAGGACACTGGCTGTTCAACAATGGAAATACTTAACATGTTTTTAGTGTCTGTGGCGTTGATGACCGGACGAAGGATTTTGAGCTGTTTGGGCATTCAAAGTGTTTCTTTAATATGCCAAGGAAAAAGCATTAAGCAGTTTTGTTAATGTTGAAAATGAAAAAAAAAACCTTTCCTGACCCCTGACCCTGACCACTGACCCTGACCACTGACCACTGACCCTGACCACTGACCCTGACCACTGACCACTGACCACTGACCCTGACCAGTCACCACTGACCCTGACCACTGACCACTGACCCTGACCACTGACCCTGACCACTGATCCTGACCACTCACCACTGACCCCTGACCCTGACCCCTGACCCCTGACCCTGACCACTGACCACTGACCACTGACCCTGACCACTGACACTGACCACTGACCCTGACCACTGACCACTGACCCTGACCACTGACCCTGACCACTGACCACTGACCCTGACCACTGACCCTGACCACTGACCCTGACCACTGACCCTGACCACTGACCCTGACCACTGACCCTGACCACTGACCCTGACCACTGACTTTTAACTGATTTAAAGGTGAAAATTGGGGTAGATCAATATTCTGACTTGATTTGTGACTTGACCAAAATAAATGACTTTTACTTGCTTGACTTCTAGCAGGGACTCGACTTGCTTGCTTTTCGCCACAGTAACTTGAGACTTGCACGTGTGACTTACTCCCATGTCTGGCCACCGGTCACGGCACGGGCGGCATGCAAAGTAAAGATCTCCTAAATGGTGCAAGTTTAGGAGGTATATACAGTCCCTATAGAGGAGTCTTATCATAGGATCACCTATAGGGAAGCCTTATCATAAGATCACCTATAGGGGAGTCTTATCATAGGATCATCTATGGGGGGAGTATTATCATAGGATCACCTATAGGGGAGTCTTACCGTAGGATCACCTATAGGGGAGTCTTACCGTAGGATCACCTATAGGGGAGTCTTACCGTAGGAGCACCTGTAGGGGAGTCTTACCATAGGATCACCTATAGGGGAGTATTATTGTAGGATCACCTATAGGGGAGTATTATTGTAGGATCACCTATAGGTACATCTTATGATAGGAACACCTATATGTAAGAGTTATCATAGGATCACCTATAGGGGGGTCTTATCGTAGGATCACCTATAGGGGGGTCTTATCGTAGGATCACCTATAGGGGGGGGTCTTATCGTAGGATCACCTATAGGGGGGGTCTTATCATAGGATCACCTATAGGGGGGGGTCTTATCGTAGGATCACCTATAGGGGAGTCTTATCATAGGATCACCTATAGGGGGTCTTATCGTAGGATCACCTATAGGGGGGTCTTATCGTAGGATCACCTATAGGGGGGTCTTATCGTAGGATCAACTATAGGGGGGGTCTTATCGTAGGATCACCTATAGGGGGGTCTTATCATAGGATCACCTATAGGGGAGTCTTATCGTAGGATCACCTATAGGGGAGTCTTATCATAGGATCACCTATAGGGGGTCTTATCGTAGGATCACCTATAGGGGGGTCTTATCGTAGGATCACCTATAGGGGGGTCTTATCGTAGGATCACCTATAGGGGGGTCTTATCGTAGGGTCACCTATAGGGGGGTCTTATCGTAGGGTCACCTATAGGGGGGTCTTATCGTAGGGTCACCTATAGGGGGGTCTTATCGTAGGGTCACCTATAGGGGGGTCTTATCGTAGGGTCACCTATAGGGGGGTCTTATCGTAGGGTCACCTATAGGGGGGTCTTATCGTAGGATCACCTATAGGGGGTCTTATCGTAGGGTCACCTATAGGGGGGTCTTATCGTAGGGTCACCTATGGGGGGTCTTATCGTAAGATCACCTATAGATGCTGAGGAAGCTGGCTGCTATCTGCACACACTCATTAGGAGAGAAAACAAAGGCCCGCATAGGAAGAACAGAGAGGGGAAACGCTGCCATCTAGTGGAATAGAATGAATAATGGAAATGAGATTTATTATTGTTGTCTGCAGGCTGAACATAGAGGGATTGTTGGTTTATTTCCCCTATGAGTTCATCTACCCCGAGCAATACTCCTACATGCTGGAGCTGAAGAGGACGCTGGACGCCAAGGTGAGGGGGAGGGGTCTATATACAGCTTTAGATTGTATGTATGTATGTGTATATATATATATATATATATATATATATATATAGGGGGAGGGGAGATCTCTGTATATATAGGGGGAGGGGAGATCTCTGTATATATAGGGGGAGGGGGGGTCTCTGTATATATAGGGGGAGGGGAGATCTCTGTATATATAGGGGGAGGGGGGGTCTCTGTATATATAGGGGGAGGGGGATCTCTGTATATATAGGGGGAGGGGAGATCTCTGTATATATAGGGGGAGGGGGATCTCTGTGTATATATATAGGGGGAGGGGGGATCTCTGTATATATAGGGGGAGGGGGATCTCTGTGTATATATAGGGGGAGGGGGGATCTCTGTATATATAGGGGGAGGGGGATCTCTGTGTATATATATAGGGGGAGGGGGATCTCTGTATATATAGGGGGAGGGGGGATCTCTGTATATATAGGGGGAGGGGAGATCTCTGTATATATAGGGGGAGGGGGATCTCTGTATATATAGGGGGAGGGGGATCTCTGTGTATATATATAGGGGGAGGGGGATCTCTGTATATATAGGGGGAGGGGAGATCTCTGTATATATAGGGGGAGGGGGGATCTGTATATATAGGGGGAGGGGAGATCTCTGTATATATATAGGGGGAGGGGAGATCTCTGTATATATAGGGGGAGGGGAGATCTTTGTATATATAGGGGGAGGGGGGATCTGTATATATAGGGGGAGGGGGATCTCTGTATATATAGGGGGAGGGGGGATCTCTGTATATATAGGGGGAGGGGGGATCTCTGTATATATAGGGGGAGGGGAGATCTCTGTATATATAGGGGGAGGGGGATCTCTGTATATATAGGGGGAGGGGAGATCTCTGTATATATAGGGGGAGGGGAGATCTCTGTATATATAGGGGGAGGGGGATCTCTGTATATATAGGGGGAGGGGAGATCTCTGTATATATAGGGGGAGGGGGGATCTCTGTATATATAGGGGGAGGGGAGATCTCTGTATATATAGGGGGAGGGGAGATCTCTGTATATATAGGGGGAGGGGGATCTCTGTATATATAGGGGGAGGGGAGATCTCTGTATATATAGGGGGAGGGGGGGATCTCTGTATATATAGGGGGAGGGGAGATCTCTGTATATATAGGGGGAGGGGGGATCTCTGTATATATAGGGGGAGGGGAGATCTCTGTATATATAGGGGGAGGGGAGATCTCTGTATATATAGGGGGAGGGGGATCTCTGTATATATAGGGGGAGGGGAGATCTCTGTATATATAGGGGGAGGGGGGATCTCTGTATATATAGGGGGAGGGGAGATCTCTGTATATATAGGGGGAGGGGAGATCTCTGTATATATAGTTGGAGGGGGGACGTGTCTATGATTTGTACAGATGTCAGAGGTCGGAGGTTCCCGTGTGTCACCCGTCTACTTTGTTTGGCGCAGGGTCACGGCGTGCTGGAGATGCCCTCGGGGACAGGGAAGACGGTCTCGCTGCTGTCACTCATCGTGGCCTATCAGAGGGTGAGTGTCCCCCCCCCCTCCCCCCCCCGGGTGTAGGTCGGAGGTCATACTGATGGTGTGTTCTGTGTTGCAGACGTTTCCTCTGGAAGTGACGAAGCTGATCTACTGCTCCCGGACCGTCCCTGAGATAGAGAAGGTGGGTGTGTCCACTGTCATGTGACCGGCCGCCATGATGGATGTGTGTCCGCTGTCATGTGACCGGCCGCCATGATGGATGTGTGTCCACTGTCATGTGACCGGCCGCCATGATGGATGTGTGTCCACTGTCATGTGACCGGCCGCCATGATGGATGTGTCTCCACTGTCATGTGACCGGCCGCCATGATGGATGTGTGTCCACTGTCATGTGACCGGCCGCCATGATGGATGTGTGTCCACTGTCATGTGACCGGCCGCCATGATGGATGTGTGTCTGCTGTCATGTGACCGGCCGCCATGATGGATGTGTGTCTGCTGTCATGTGACCGGCCGCCATGATGGATGTGTGTCCGCTGTCATGTGACCGGCCGCCATGATGGATGTGTGTCCGCTGTCATGTGACTGGCTGCCATGATGGATGAGCCATGACTCGATGTGTCTCCACTGTCATGTGACTGGCCGCCATGATAAATGTGTCTCCGCTGTCATGTGACCGGCCGCCATGATGGATGTGTCTCCGCTGTCATGTGACCGGCCGCCATAATGGATGAGTCATGACTTTTTTGGCTTTCTGCAGGTGGTGGAGGAACTGAGGAAGCTGATTGAGTACATCCAATCCCAGACCGGGGAAACGCTCAACTTCCTGGCTCTGGCGCTAAGCTCCCGCCGCAACCTTTGTGTCAATCCAGAGGTGAGTACATCAACTTAGGGCCCCGTGGTAGAGTGTGGCCCTAAGAGGTGAGTACATTATCCTAGGGCCCCGTGGTAGAGTGTGGCCCTAAGAGGTGAGTACATTATCCCACTGCCCAGTGGTAGGGCCCCAGGAGGTTAGTACATCATACTGAGGCCCTGTGGTAAAGTGTGTATCCCTGGGAGGATTGTACATCATCCTGGGGCCATGTGGTAGAGTGCGTGGCCCTGAGAGGTAAATACACCATCCTAGGGTCCTGTGGTAGAGTGTGGGGCCCCAGGAGATGGGTACATCATCTTGGGGTCCTGTGGTAGAGTGTGCCTGTAAGATCTGAGTACATCATCTTGGGGCCCTATAGTGCTGTATATGGCCCTGAGAGGTTAGTACATCATGTTGGAGCCCTGTGGTAGAGTGTGTGGCCCTAGGGATGGGGACATCATCCTGGGGCCCTGCGGTAGAGTGTGCCTGTAAGATCTGAGTACATCATCCTGGGGCCCTGTGGTGGCCTTTGTGGCCCCAGGAGGTAAATACATCATCCTGGAGCCCTGTGGTAGTATGTGTGGCCCCAGGGTTTGGGGCATCATCCTGGGGCCCTGTGGTAGAGTGTGTGGCCTTGAGAGGTGAGAACATCATCCTGGCGCCCTGTGGTAGAATGTGTGGCCCCCAGGGGTGGGGACATCCTCCTGGGGTCCTGTGGTAGATTGTGTGGCCCCCAGGGGTGGGGACATTATCCTGGGGCCCTGTGGTAGTGTGTGGCCCCCAGGGATGGGGACATCATCCTGGGGCCCTGTGGTAGTGTGTGGCCCCCCAGGGATGGGGACATTATCCTGCGGCCCTGTGGTAGTGTGTGTGGCCCCCTAGGGGTGGGGACATCATCCTGGGTCCCTTTGGTAGAGTGGGTGGCTCCCTAGGGGTGGGGACATCCTCCTGCGGCCCTGTGGTAGTTTGTGTGGCCCCAGGGATGGGGACATCCTCCTGCGGCCCTGTGGTAGATTGTGTGGCCCTCAGGGGTGGGTACATTGATGTGTGGGCGTGTGCATAGTTCTGAATGTCGCACTCTGTGTCTCCTCCTCCTCCAGGTCAGTGCGCTGCGGTTCGGGAAGGAGGTGGACGGCCGATGTCACAGTCTCACAGCTTCCTTCATCCGAGCTCAAAGACAGAGAGATCCCACCATCCCCTCCTGCCGCTTCTATGAGGTAGGAGATCTGGGATCTGGGAGGGAATAGGAGGAGGATAGGGATCTGGTAAGTGGTCTGGAGAAGGAAGTTTGGACGATCAGTAGATCTGGGATCTGGTTGTGGATTTAGAGCTCAGAGGGAAGATATAAGATTGGTTTGGTGATCTGGTAGTCAGAAGGTAGATCTGGGATCTGGTTGGTGATTTAAAGCACCAAGGTAGACCTGGGATGCGGTTGGCAACTTGGGGCTGAGAAAGTAGATCCTGGGATCTGGTTAGTGATTTGGAGCACAGAGTTATTCTGATATCTGACTGGTCATTTTAAGCTCAGTGGATAGATCTGGGATCTGGTTGGAGATTTGGAGCTCAGTGGATAGATCTGGGATCTGGTAAGTGATTTGGAGCTCAGTGGGTAGATCTGGGATCTGGTTGGGGATTTGGAGCTCAGTGGATAGATCTGGGATCTGGTAAGTGATTTGGAGCTCAGTGGGTAGATCTGGGATCTGGTTGGGGATTTGGAGCTCAGTGGGTAGATCTGGGATCTGGTAAGTGATTTGGAGCTCAGTGGGTAGATCTGGGATCTGGTTGGGGATTTTGAGCTCAGTGGGAAGATCTGAGATCTGGTTGGGGATTTGGAGCTCAGTGGGTAGATCTGGGATCTGGTTGGAGATTTGGAGCTCAGTGGATAGATCCGAGATCTGGTTGGTGATTTGTTGCTCAGTGGATAGATCTGGGATCTGGTTGGGGATTTGGAGCTCAGTCGGTAGATCTGGCATCTGGTTGGGGATTTGGAGCTCAGTGGGTAGATCTGGGATCTGGTTGGGGATTTGGAGCTCAGTGGATAGATCCGAGATCTGGTTGGGGATTTGGAGCTCAGTGGATAGATCTGGGATCTGGTTGGGGATTTGGAGCTCAGTGGATAGATCTGGGATCTGGTTGGGGATTTGGAGCTCAGTGGGTAGATCTGGGATCTGGTTGGGGATTTGGAGCTCAGTGGGTAGATCTGGGATCTGGTTGGGGATTTGGAGCTCAGTGGGTAGATCTGGGATCTGGTTGGGGATTTGGAGCTCAGTGGATAGATCTGGGATCTGGTTGGGTATTTGGAGCTCAGTGGGTAGACTTGGGATCTGGTTGGGGATTTGGAGCTCAGTGGGTAGATCTGGGATCTGGTTCGGGATTTGGAGCTCAGTGGGTAGATCTGGGATCTGGTTGGGGATTTGGAGCTCAGTGGGTAGATCTGGGATCTGGTTGGGGATTTGGAGCTCAGTGGGTAGATCTGGGATCTGGTTGGGGATTTGGAGCTCAGTGGGTAGATCTGGGATCTGGTTGGGGATTTGGAGCTCAGTGGATAGATCTGGGATCTGGTTGGGTATTTGGAGCTCAGTGGGTAGACTTGGGATCTGGTTGGGGAATTGGAGCTCAGTGGGTAGATCTGGGATCTGGTTGGGGATTTGGAGCTCAGTGGGTAGATCTGGGATCTGGTTGGGGATTTGGAGCTCAGTGGGTAGATCTGGGATCTGGTAAGTGATTTGGAGCTCAGTGGATAGATCTGGGATCTGGTTGGGGATTTGGAGCTCAGTGGATAGATCTGGGATCTGGTTGGGGATTTGGAGCTCAGTGGGTAGATCTGGGATCTGGTTGGAGATTGGATCGGTTTGGGATAGTAATAATAAGTGTTGGAAGATTTTCTATTCAGCAGAAAGTGATGGAATTTCCTCTTTTTAGGAATTTGATTCTATTGGCCGAGAGACGCCCCTCCCTCCAGGGATCTATAACTTAGACGATCTCCGGACATTAGGGCGACAGCGGGGCTGGTGTCCGTATTTCCTCGCCCGTCACGCTGTGAGTATTCTCTTCATGTGTTTGCCGTGTGCGGGGGGAAAGGGGAGGGTAATCATGTGACTTTGTGTGCGGGGGAAGGGGGAGGATAATCATGTGACTTTGTGTGCGGGGGAAGGGGGAGGATAATCGTGTGACTTTGTGTGCAGCTCTCGCAGTGTAATGTGGTGGTGTACAGCTACCACTACCTGCTGGATCCCAAGATCGCTGACCAGGTCTCCCGGGAGCTGGCCAAGAAATCCGTTGTGGTCTTCGATGAGGCGCATAATATCGGTGAGTCCTGCGAGGTCACAGCATTCCCTTCCCTTACCCCATACTCCTCCATTCACCCTGCACTACCCTTCCCTTACCCCATACTCCTCCATTCACCTTTCCTCAGACTCTCGTCCCCTTTACCCCGGGCTCTCGTCCCTTTATAGTTACATAGTTAGGGAGGTTGAAAAAAAGACATCAGTCCATCCAGTTCAACCTATGATATGTGTGTGTGTGTTTGCTGTTAACTGTACATTGTATACCCCTGTATGTTGTACATTGTATACCCCCTGTATGTTGTACATTGTATACCCCCTGTATGTTGTACATTGTATACCCCCTGTATGTTGTACATTGTATACCCCTGTATGTTGTACATTGTATACCCCCTGTATGTTGTACATTGTATATCCCTGTATGTTGTACATTGTATACCCCTGTATGTTGTACATTGTATACCCCCTGTATGTTGTACATTGTATACCCCCTGTATGTTGTACATTGTATACCCCCTGTATGTTGTACATTGTATACCCCCTCTATGTTGTACATTGAATACCCATGTATGTTGTGGTCTTTAAGGTGCCCATCTAATAGTTTTTTGAAACTATCGATGTTCCCTGCTGATACCACTGCTTGTGGAAGAGAATTCTGTGACGAGACCAATCTCGCCACTGGGCATTGGAGAAGCCTGGTTGCTCGCCCCCTGCAATGTGACTATGGACCCTCTCATCAGCCCATGCTAAACGTAAACCCCATGGCAATTTGACTGTTTTTGTGGCATCTGAGCGCTGTTTGGATATGTTGAGCGCTCAGATCCAGGCTATCTGGGGATGGGTTAAATGTGGGGGTTCTGTTCGGTAGACTGGGAGTTATGCATTTATGTGTCTTTTTGTGTTTCTTTAACCATGTGGCTTATGGAGTCTTGCCTCTATCCTGGAAGCTAAACCTTATTCCTGTAAACTGTAAGGCACAGGAAGTCCACTCCTAATATGGCCATTCCAGGAAGTTCTGAGGAGACAGACTGTCTGAAGGGGCTCTCCATTCACCTATTGTCAGAGTAATGTGTATTGAGGGCTCGTTAGGGAACCATTGTTCTGTGTCTGACTATTGTGTACATTGATTGCCCCCTGGGGCTTCTGTCTCCTTGCACCTGGCAGCCCTTCTGGTCAAGCTATCTGACCAATCACTGCTGACTCATTTTCGAGCCCTCATTTGCATGGCTGGAGAGGACCTTATAGGGAACTGCAGGTACTGTGAAATTGACCAATGGGAAAGCGGTTGTTGGGGGAAGGATGTTCCAATTTGTGTATAAAAGTGTGCTGTGTTCTTCCAATAAATGTTGTTGTTGTTCCTGTTTTAACCTCAACACGGAGCTTTGTCTCGTTATTGGGGGGATTTATTGTATGCTGTTCCAGTCTGACTGCTAGGAGTGTAAACCCGTCATATGGTTTTTCCTATTCAGCTGTACGCAGCATTCATAAGGTTCCAGCTACACTGTTTGCATCGTTCCTTGGTTTCCAGTTCGGGAGTTTGGTGTCCTGCAAGTAGCTGTGCCTGTAGCTCTGGAAGGGGAAGATCTCCTAAACGGTTTTAACCCTTTTTACGCTGAGGTTCGTAACAATTGGTGGCAGCGGTGGGATCGTTCCCACAGCCAGAAGGACAGCTACAGGAGACACCATTCCGTGGATTTACAAGTTGGGGGCAACGCATGTCTCAGTACAGCAACCCTTAAAGCAACAGGATGGAACCAGCAGTGGAGTACAGATATTCTCTGAAAGAATATGACCGTATGGTGTGGTTACGGCTGAGCTTCTTCGGACTCAATCCACTGGAGAGATCCAAGCGGTTCGTGAGGAACTTAGTGTTCATGTCTCTGCTAGACAGGGCAGAGAGAGAGGGCCAGCTAGCACGTTGGCAGCGGCAGGTACGGTCCAGCGGCAGGTACAGTTAAGGGAAGAGGAGAACCCAGTCTCCATTCCCCAGCGGCAGCCTTATTTATTGGGAATTGGGAGCCCAGTCTCCATTCTCCAGCAGCAGGCTGAGTTACATGGGGCAGAGACAGTCGGTCCTGTCGCCCAGCAGCAGATTGATTTGTTGGGAATTGGGAGCCCAGTCTCCATCCCACAGCAGCAGAGTGTCCTGCAGGAAACAGAGAGCCTAGTCTCCTTTCCCCAGCAACAGGACACTGTATTGGGAGCAGAGAGAGTCGGTCTCCCTCCCCAGGGGCTAGAAGTATATTTGGGAGAGGGGCTTGTTACCCCCTCCCCCCATGGACAGTTTGATTTGTTGGGAATTGGGAGCCCAGTCTCCATCCCACAGCAGCCGAGTGAAGTGCAGGGAATTGGGAGCCCAGTCTCCATTCTCCAGCGGCAGGCTGAGTTACAGGGGGCAGACACAGTTGGTCCTGTCCCCCAGCAGCAGATGGATTCATTGGGAATTGGGAGCCCAGTCTCCATCCCACAGCGGCAGAGTATTTTATTGGGAATTGGGAGCCCAGTCTCAATCCCACAGCGGCAGAATATTTCATTGGGAATTGGGAGCCCAGTCTCCATCCCACAGCAACAGGGCTGTTTAGCCAAAGGGGAGACAGTCGGTCTTCCCCCACAGCAGCATGGTGGGTTATCTAAAGGGGAGACAGTCGGTCTCTCCCTACCGCAGCATGGTGGGTTATCTAAAGGGGAGACAGTCGGTCTCTCCCTACCGCAGTATGGTGGTGTATCTAAAGGGGAGACAGTCGGTCTCCCCCTCCAACAACCAGGCTCCAACCAGGCTACTTCCGTGGTAGCGTTTGCAACAGGGCAGAGTACCGCTGGTCTCTGCCCACTCAGCAACCCACCAAGGCAGTCTACCAGTCCCCCACACAGCCAAGGTGAGGCACCTGGACATGGACAAATTTCTCTTCTACCCAGGTGTAGTAACCAGTTATTTTGGGTGGGCTGTACTGCTGTTGCTGTTTCTGTTTTGTGGGTGGGCTGCTGGACTAACAAGGGCACTGACCAGCAGAAGGTCAGATACCCTGTTAGTCTGTTTGGAAAAGGGGAGAAATGTAACTAGACCAATCTCGCCACTGGGCATTGGAGAAGCCTGGTTGCTCGCCCCCTGCAATGTGACTATGGACCCTCTCATCAGCCCATGCTAAACGTAAACCCCATGGCAATTTGACTGTGTTTGTGGCATCTGAGCGCTGTTTGGATATGTTGAGCGCTCAGATCCAGGCTATCTGGGGATGGGTTGAATGTGGGGGTTCTGTTCGGTAGACTGGAAGTTATGCATTTTTGTGTCTTTTTGTGTTTCTTTAACCATGTGGCTAATGGAGTCTTGCCTCTATCCTGGAAGCTAAACCTTATTCCTGTAAACTGTAAGGCACAGGAAGTACACACCTAATATGGTCATTCCAGGAAGTTCTGAGGAGACGGACTGTCTAAGGGGGCTCTTCATTCACCTATTGTCAGGTGTGCTAATGATCTCATCTGTTGTCTGCTAAGGGATGTATTGACACTCAGAGTAATGTGTATTGAGGGCTCGTTAGGGAACCATTGTTCTGTGTCTGACTATTGTGTACATTGATTGCCCCCTGGGGCTTCTGTCTCCTTGCACCTGGCAGCCCTTCTGGTCAAGCTATTTGACCAATCACTGCTGACTCATTTTCGAGCCCTCATTTGCATGGCTGGAGAGGACCTTATAGGGAACTGCAGGTACTGTGAAATTGACCAATGGGAAAGCGGTTGTTGGGGGAAGGATGTTCCAATTTCTGTATAAAAGTGTGCTGTGTTTTTCCAATAAATGTTGTTGTTGTTGTTCCTGTTTTAACCTCAACACGGAGCTTTTGTCTCGTTATTGGGGGGATTTATTGTATGCTGTTCCAGTTTGACTGCTAGGAGTGTAAACCCGTCATATGGTTTTTCCTATTCAGCTGTACGCAGCATTCATAAGGTTCCAGCTACACTGTTTGCATCGTTCCTTAGTTTCCAGTTCGGGAGTTTGGTGTCCTGCAAGTAGCTGTGCCTGTAGCTCTGGAAGGGGAAGATCTCCTAAACGGTTTTAACCCTTTTTATGCTGAGGTTCGTAACAAATTCCACATCCTTACTGCTCTTACAGTGAAGAACCCCCTGCGTATTTTAAGGTTAAACCGCCTTTCCTCTAGTTTTAGTGAGTGGCCACGTGTCTTATTGTATTCCCTTTCTCTGAATAGTTTGTTCCTTATGCTAGGGTCACCAGTACAATATTTGTACATTGATATCATATCCCCCCTCAATCGTCTCTTCTCCAGAGAGAATAAGTTCAGTGCTTGTAGTCTTTCCTCATAGCTGATGCCCTCCATTCCCCTAATTATTTTTGTTGCCCTTCTCTGAACTCTCTCCAGTTCCTTTTTAGCCCGGGCTCTCGTCCCTTTTTACCCCGGGCTTGCCTTCCCTTACCCCAGACTTTCATCCCTTTCTTCTTTACTGACCCTCTTCTGTCATCTTCATAGATAATGTCTGCATTGACTCCATGAGTGTCACCATCACACGGCAGTCTCTGGAACGTTGTCAGAATAACATAGAGACCCTCCATAATGCCATTCAGAAGTGAGTATGGCGGTGTACATAATAGGGGGGTCTGTATATGTGGGGAGGTGGCTAGAGGCTTATGGATGGTGGGGGGAGAATAGGGGGAGAGGAGGCTGGCCAGTAGGAGAGGGGTTTTGGAAACAAGGGTAAGAAGGGTGGCTGGCTGTTGGGGGAGGAGTTCTGTGAATATGGGGGGGGTCTGTGTATGGGACAGTTAGGAATAATGGCAGAGTGGAAGGGGGGGGCTGACCAATAGAAGGGAGCGTTGAATATTGGGGGGGGGGTCTGTGTAGGGGGCAGTTAGGAATGGCAGAAGGAAAGGGGGGCTGACCTATAGGAGGGAGCAGTGGAGTGGATATGGGGGGGTCTGTGTATGAGATAGTTGGAGATGGCAAAGGGACAGGAGGGGCTGACTAATAGGTGGGAGCGGTGGATATGGGGGGGGCTGTGTATGGGACAGTTGGGTATGATGAAGGGGGGGGCTGACCAGGGGGGGGCTGACCAATAGAAGGGATCGGTAGATTTGGGGGGGCTTTGTATAGGGGAGTTGGGGATGGCGAAGGGAAGGGGGGCTGACCAATAGGAGGGAGCGTGGTGGATATGGGGGGGGGGTCTATGTATGGTGCAGTTAGGGATGGGGAAGAGGGGGTGGGCTGAGCAATAGGAGGGAGCATGGTGGATATGGGGGGGTCTGTGTATGGGGCAGTTAGGGATGGGGAAGGGGGGGGGCTGACCAATAAGAGGGAGCGTGGTGGATATGTGGGGTCTGTGTATGGGGCAGTTAGGGATGGGGAAGAGGGGGTTGGCTAACGAATAGGAGGGAGCGCGTTGGATATGGGGGGGGGTCTATGTATGGGTCAGGGATGGGAAGGGGGGGGAGCTGACCAATAGGAGGGGGCGGTGAATATGGGGAGGGGGTCTATGTATGGGGCAGTTAGGGATGGGGAAGGGGGGGGGGCTGTCCAATAGGAGGGGGCGGTGGATATGGGGGGAGGGGGGTCTATGTATGGGACAGTTAGGGATGGGGAGAGGGGGGGCTGACCAATAGGAGGGGGCGGTGGATATGGGGGAGGGGGTCTATGTATGGGACAGTTAGGGATGGGGAAGGGGGGGAGCTGACCAATAGGAGGGAGTGTGGTGGATATGGGGGGTCTGTGTATGGGGCGATTAGGGATGGGAAAGGGGGTGGGCTGACCAATAGGAGGGAGCGGTGGATATGGGGGTCTATGTATGGGGCAGTTAGGGATAGGAAGGGGGGGGCTGACCAATAGGAGGGGGCGGTGGATATGGGGGGTCTATGTATGGGGCAGTTAGGGATGGGGAAGGGGGGGGGGCTGACCAATAGGAGGGGGCGGTGGATATGGGGGGTCTATGTATGGGGCAGTTAGGGATGGGGAAGGGGGGGGCTGACCAATAGGAGAGAGCGGTGGATATGGGGGGTCTATGTATGGGACAGTTAGGGAAGGGGGGGGCTGACCAATAGGAGGGAGTGTGGTGGATATGGGGGGTCTGTGTATGGGGCGATTAGGGATGGGAAAGGGGGTGGGCTGACCAATAGGAGGGAGCGGTGGATATGGGGGGTCTATGTATGGGGCAGTTAGGGATAGGAAGGGGGGGGCTGACCAATAGGAGGGGGCGGTGGATATGGGGGGTCTATGTATGGGGCAGTTAGGGATGGGGAAGGGGGGGGGCTGACCAATAGGAGGGGGCGGTGGATATGGGGGGTCTATGTATGGGGCAGTTAGGGATGGGGAGGGGGGGGGCTGACCAATAGGAGAGAGCGGTGGATATGGGGGGTCTATGTATGGGACAGTTAGGGAAGGGGGGGGCTGACCAATAGGAGGGAGCGGTGGATATGGGGGAGGGGTCTATGTATGGGGCAGTTAGGGATGGGAAAGGGGGTGGGCTGACCAATAGGAGGGAGCGGTGGATATGGGGGGGGGGGGTCTATGTATGGGGCAGTTAGGGATGGGAAAGGGGGTGGGCTGACCAATAGGAGGGAGCGGTGGATATGGGGATGGGGGTCTATGTATGGGGCAGTTAGGGATGAGGAAGGGGGGGGCTGACCAATAGGAGAGAGCGGTGGATATGGGGGGTCTATGTATGGGACAGTTAGGGAAGGGGGGGGGCTGACCAATAGGAGGGAGCGGTGGATATGGGGGGGTCTATGTATGGGGCAGTTAGGGATGGGAAAGGGGGTGGGCTGACCAATAGGAGGGAGCGGTGGATATGGGGTAGGGGGTCTATGTATGGGGCAGTTAGGGATGGGAAAGGGGGTGGGCTGACCAATAGGAGGGAGCGGTGGATATGGGGGGGGGTCTATGTATGGGGCAGTTAAGGATGTGAAAGGGGGTGGGCTGACTAATAGGAGGGAGCGGTGGATATGGGGAGGAGGGTCTATGTATGGGACAGTTGGGGATGGGAAAGGGGGGGGGGGCTGACTAATAGGAGGGAGCGGTGGATATGGGGAGGAGGGTCTATGTATGGGACAGTTGGGGATGGGAAAGGGGGGGGGGCTGACTAATAGGAGGGAGCGGTGGATATGGGGAGGAGGGTCTATGTATGGGACAGTTGGGGATGGGGAAGGGGGGAGGCTGACCAATAGGAGGGAGCGGTGGATATGGGGGAGGGGGTCTATGTATGGGGCAGTTAGGGATGGGGAATGGGGGGGCTGACCAATAGGAGGGGGCGGTGGATATGGGGGAAGGGGGTCTATGTATGGGGCAGTTAGGGATGGGGAAGGGGGAGGAACTGACCAATAGGAGGGGGCGGTGGATATGGGGGGAGGGGGTCTATGTATGGGGCAGTTAGGGTTGGGGAAGGGGGGGGCTGACCAATAGGAGGGGGCGGTGGATATGGGGGGAGGGGGTCTATGTATGGGGCAGTTAGGGATGGGGAAGGGGGAGGAACTGACCAATAGGAGAGAGCGGTGGATATGGGGGAAGGGGGTCTATGTATGGGGCAGTTAGGGATGGGGAAGGGGGAGGAACTGACCAATAGGAGGGGGCGGTGGATATGGGGGGAGGGGGTCTATGTGTGGGACAGTTAGGGATGGGGAGGGGGGGAGCTGACCAATAGGAGGGGGCGGTGGATATGGGGGGAGGGGGTCTATGTGTGGGACAGTTAGGGATGGGGAAGGGGGGGGAGCTGACCAATAGGAGGGGGCGGTGGATAAGGGGAGGTGGTCTATGTATGGGACAGTTAGGGATGGGGAAGGGGGGGGAGCTGACCAATAGGAGGGGGCGGTGGATATGACGATATTGTCATTCTAAATCAGGATTAAGGAATCGGATGAACAGAAGTTGAAGCAGGAATACGCCCGGCTGGTGGAAGGTTTGCGGGAAGCCAACATCGCCAGAGAGACGGACGTCTACCTGGCCAATCCTGTCTTACCAGATGAGATCCTCAAAGGTAGGACATCCAATATTCATATGATGGGGGTGAGGGGGGGGGGGGTCATACAGTTGCATGAATCACAATCAATACTGATAGGTTCATCCATCCCAGGTAGGTCACTATTGGTACGCCCAGAGCGGGTTCCTCCTCTTCCCGGGTGTGAACAATAAAACCTCAATGTACGTGTAATCTGATCTCCCCTACAGAGGCCGTCCCGGGCTGCATCCGCAACGCTCAGCACTTCCTGGGATTCCTGCGCCGGTTGGTCGGCTACGTCAAGTCACGTCTGGGCTCGGGTCATGTGACCCAGGAAGGCCCAGCCGCATTCCTGCGCGATCTCTATGAGAAAGTGTGCATCGAACGGAAGCCAATGAGGTCAGTGTGTGGTGTATACAGAGGGAAGTGTATATAGAGGAGGGAGTGTGTGTGTGTGTGTGTATATCGCTTTACAATGTGAAGGAAGACAATACAGTTACAATACAGTTCAAAACAGGAGGAACTAGAGGGCCCTGCTCGTTAGAGCTTACAATCTAGAAGGGAGGGTCAAGTGAAACAAAAGGCAATAACCGTGGGGGATGGGTTGATGGAGAAAAAGGAGGTACATTTGTTAGGGGTTGGTAGGATAGGCTTCTCTGAAGAGGAGGGTTTTCAGAGATCGCCTAAAAGCTAATAGAGTGGGGGATAATCGGACAGATAAGGGTAAGGAGTTCCATAGGATTGGAGAGGCTCTGGAAAAGTCCTGGAGGCGAGCATGGGAGGAGGTGATGAGTGAGCTAGAGAGCAGGAGGTTTTGAGAGGAAGAAGAGAGCGATTAGGTTGGTATTTTGAGATGAGGCTGGTGATGTAGCTGGGGGCTAGGCTGTGGATTGCTTTGTAAGATGTTGTAAGTATTTTGAATTTAATTTGTTGGGTGAGCGGAAGCCAGTGGAGGGATGACAGAGAGGAGCGGCGGACACTGAGCGATTGGTGAGGTGGATGAGTCTGGCGGCAGCATTCATGATGGATTGAAGGGGGGATAGCCTGTGTAGAGGTAAGCCAATGAGAAGGGAATTGCAGTAGTCGAGGCGCGAGATGACCAGGGAGTGAATTAGGAGTTTTGTTGTGTCTTTGGTTAGAAAGGGGCGTATTTTGGAGATGTTGCGGAGGCTGAGGCGGCAAGATTTGGACAGCGATTGGATGTGGGGTTTGAAGGAGAGTTCAGAGTCCAGGACAACACCTAAGACCTTGGCATGTGGGGATGGGCTGATGGTAATGCCATTGATATTGACAGAGAAATCAGGGGAAGGGGCACGTGGTGGAGGAAAGATTATAAGCTCGGTTTTGGATGGATTGAGTTTGAGGAAGTGGTGAGACATCCAGACCGATATATCTGATAGTAAATTAGTGATACGTGAGGAGACTGAGGGAGAGGGCTGAGGGGTGGATAGATAGATTTGGGTATCGTCAGCGTAGAGATGGTATTGGAAGCCGTGGGAGGCTATCAACTGACCTAGAGAGGAGGTGTAGATTGAAAATAGGAGGGGTCCAAGAACAGAGCCTTGGGGAACTCCAACAGAGAAGGGAAGAGGAGAGGAGGAAGTAAAATTGTAGGTAACGCTAAAGGTGCGGTTAGATAAGTAAGAAGATAACCAGTGAAGAGTAGAATCACGGAGACCAAAGGCATGGAGTTTTTTGAGGAGGAGGGGATGGTCAACCGTATCAAAGGCAGCAGAAAGGTCCAGAAGTAGGAGTACAGAATACTGTCCATTGGTTTTGGCCGTTAGCAGATCGTTTGTCAGCTTTAGGAGTGCAGTTTCAGTGGAGTGTTGAGGCCGAAATCCAGACTGAAGGGGATCAAGGAGGCTATTCGCGGCAAGGTGGTCGCACAGTCGGTTGTAGACTAGACGTTCGAGGAGTTTGGATGAGAAGGGGAGCAAGGAAATAGGGCGTAGGTTGTTCAGATCGGTTGGGTCCAGTGAGGGCTTTTTAAGTATGGGGCTGACTAGTGCATGTTTTAGAGAGTTGGAGAAGATGCCAGAAGAGAGAGAGAGATTGAAGATGTGGGTTAGAGAGTGTAGAATAGGGCCAGAAGGTGAACGTAGCATTTGCGAGGGAACAGGATCCAGAGGGCAGGTTGTTAAGTGGACATTAGCAAGTAGTTTAGCGACCTCGTCTGTAGTGGCGGGGTTGAATGAGGGAAGTAATGATCGCACTTGTGGGCGTGAAGCATAAGGCATGGAGGAAGGTATCTGAACAGCAACGATCTCCTTACGAATTGTGTCAATCTTCTGTTTGAAGTGGTTGGCAATCTCCTGGGCAGTGAGTGAGTTGGTGGGAGGGGGTAGTGGAGGACGGAGTAGAGAGTTAAAGGTAGCGAAGAGTTGCCGGGGGTGGGATAACAAGCTGTTAATGAGAGTGATAAAATAGGTCTGTTTGGCATTGTGGAGACTGGAATTGTATTTTTGGAGGGTGGATTTATATTGGTTGAAATCATTCTGAGACCGAGTCTTACGCCATAGGCGCTCAAGAGCACGGCTATGCTTTTTCAGACTTCTAGTGTTAGCTGTTTGCCAAGGTTGAAGGGGTCTGGGCCTGATTCGGTGTGTGGTGAGGGGGGCCAATGTGTCCAGGGAGGCTAAGAGTGAAGTGTTGTAGACAGAAGTGGCTAGGTTGGTGCAGGACAGGGGTGCGATTTTGTCATAGAGGTGGTCGGTAGCAGAGTAGAGAAGAGAAGGGTTGAGATGGCGTAGGTTTCTGCGGGTAACTGTACGGTAGCTGGAGGGAGAGGAGGTGGAGTAGAGGGAGAGAGTGAAACTAATAAGGTAGTGATCAGAGAGAGGGAAAGGATTGTTGGAAAAGTTGTGCGGGGTGCATAGGTGGGAGAAAACAAGGTCAAGGATATTGCCTTCAGAGTGAGTAGAAGCATGTATCCATTGCTTCAGGTCAAAGGAGGAGGTTAGATTGAGAAGTTTGGAAGTGGTAGGAGTGTTAGTATTAACAGGGATGTTGAAGTCGCCGAGAATGATTGTGGGGATTTCAGAAGAGAGAAAGTAGGGTAGCCAGGAGGAGAAGTCATCAAGAAAGGTTGATACTGGTCCAGGGGGGCGGTAAATCACAGCTATCCTTAGAGAGACAGGGGAGAAAAGACGAATGCAGTGTACCTCAAATGAGGAGAGGTACAGAGAGGGAGGCGGCTGAAGTACCTGAAAGGAGCTATGTGGGGCTAGAAGGATCCCGACACCCCCTCCCTTGCGTCCGTTGGGTCTAGGGGAGTGAGTCCATAGAAGACCACCTTGGGATAGGGCAGCAGAAGACGCAGTGTCGGATTTGTGCAGCCAGGTTTCGGTGATGGCAAGTAGATTAAATGAATTAGCGATGAAAAGGTCATGGAGAGAGGTGAGTTTGTTACAGACAGAGCGGGCGTTCCAAAGGGCACAAGAGAAAGGGAGTCCAGTCTTGGGAAGAAGAGAGATAGGAACTAGATTGTGCTGACTGCGACTGCAGCCAGAGGGTGTAGGGTATGTGGTGTATTGAGCATGGGTAGATGGAGGCCCAGGGTTTGGGGATATGTCTCCAGAGGCCAGGAAAAGCAGAAAGGTGAGGGTGGTAATATGAGAGTGTGATTTATATGAAGGGACGTGCCTCAGTGTCCTGGAGGATTTGTGTGCATGTGGATTTAGAAATAGCAGGAGACGGTGAGTGCAGTAATAAGGTGAGGACAGAAGTGAGGATGATATATATAAGCTGTGGGGTGGAGAAGAGGGGTGAAGTAGAGAGAATTTAAGGATGGAGGATAGGGCAGTCAGAAGAAGTGGCAGAGAGTGCATTTTACCAGGATAGAGCTGAAGAGGTGAGACAAAAAAAAAAAAAAAAAAATGATGGAGATCATCTGCAGTCTATGTGGTGTATATCTCAGCCTTTCCTGTGTTCATTCACTTTGTGCATTCTCTGAAGTGCAGAATCAGAAGTGCATGCCACTTGTAGAAATCGTCCCCCCCACTTAGAGAAGAGAGCCCCCCAAAAAGCAAATGTACCCCCCTGCAAATGTGCTGTCCCCAAGTGATGCTGCACTTATATACTTTTAGACCTGGGGTGGGGGCTTATCCAATTAAGCAATCAGGAATTGATAAATTAGGGCTGGTTAGCTGGCACTGGGTTTCACTTCAGAAAGATCTACAGATAACCGGGGGATACCTCTAAAAGGTTAAAGGCTGTAATGGTTATAAATTTAAGGTAAGAAAGCATATAGCAGCACCAGTCTACAGCTGGATAAACAAATAAACATACCACATTAAAACAAAGCCTAGAAAACGCAGGTACACGCTTTCAATGTTGGATGGTTGCAAGCAAAGTTGGACACATACCTATGGAGAGACAGAGAAGGATTAGATGACACATTGAGATGAATGAATTCTGCAGAATCAGAAGTGCATGCCACTTGTAGAAATCGTCCCCCCCACTTAGAGAAGAGAGCCCCCCAAAAGCAAATATGCCCCCCTGCATATATATATATATTATAGGGAGTGTGAGGTGTATATATAGAGGGGAGTGTGGGGTATACAGTACTGTGCAAAAGTCTTAAGCAGGTGAGATGCTGTAAATGAAGAATGCTTTCAGAAATCGAGGTGTTAATAGTTTATTTTTATCACAAAAAAAAAAAAAAAAAAAAGAAGAAAAATGGAAAGTAAATGAAGATAAATCCAATCAATATTTGAGTTGCCTCCCCCCCCTTTTCTAGGTAGACTTGCACACAGTTGGTGCAGGAACTCTGCAGGTAGGTTGTTCTATGTACATCTTGGAGAACTAAGCACAAATCTTCTGTGGGTGTCGGCTGCCTCCAATC
>NC_138774.1:1376332-1467125 GCF_965119305.1 Pelophylax lessonae | reverse complement strand
ATATAGCGGTGTATATGTATATTGTATATAGCAGTGTGTGTATATAGCGGTGTACATTGTATATAGCGGTGTGTATATAGCGGTGTATATGTATATTGTATATAGTGGTGTATATAGCTGTGTATATGTATATTGTATATAGCGGTGTATATGTACATTGTATATAGCGGTGTATATAGTTGTTTATATGTACATTGTATATAGCGGTGTATATAGCTGTGTATATGTATATTGTATATAGCGGTGTATATGTATATTGTATATAGCTGTGTATATGTATATTGTATATAGCGGTGTGTATGTATATTGTATATAGCGGTGTATATAGCTGTGTATATGTATATTGTATATAGCGGTGTATATGTATATTGTATATAGCTGTGTATATGTACATTGTATATAGCGGTGTATATGTATATTGTATATAGTGGTGTATATGTATATTGTATATAGCAGTGTATATGTATATTGTATATAGCAGTGTATATGTATATTGTATATAGCGGTGTATATGTATATTGTATATAGCAGTGTATATGTACATTGTATATAGCGGTGTATGTGTATTTTATCTCTCTGTAATCTGCAGACACTTTCTCCACTCGACATTTACCCCAAAATCCTGGACTTCCGGCCTGTTACCATGGCGACATTTACAATGACCCTGGCCCGGGTCTGTCTGTGTCCAGTTGTAAGTGGTTATATGTGTCCTGTGATGTGATTGGTGCGCTGGCCTGGACTGGGGTGTATTCAGGGTGTGTTTGGGGGGGTTGGATAGCAGACAAATGCCCTGGGATATGATTGGTGGGGTGGGGTTATTACTGGAAATGTATTTGGGGGTCTGCAATATGACTGGTGGCCTGAGATGAGGGGTTTATTGGGGGGACAGTAGGAGTGTATATTGTATGTATTGTGGGGGGGGGGGGGGGCAGCAGATCTGTCCTATGATGTGATTGGTGGGCTGGCCTGGACTGGGGTGTATAGAACTTGTGTTGGGGTCTGGAGGTTGGTATTAAAGGGGATGTATTGGGGGACTTCAATATGATTGGTGGCCTATGGCAGAGGGGGTGGGGGTTTGCAGACAAATGTCCTGTGATCTCATTGGTGGGGTGGGTATGGTCCAGGGGGGGGTTGTATTATGGGGGGGGGGTGTATTGGGGTCTGCAATATATGCGGCTAAGGCTGGGGGGGTATTTTGGGCCGGTCTGGGGGAAGGGGTACACCGGGTGTATTGGGGGAGTCTACAGACGTGTCCTGGGATATGATTGGTGGTCTGGGAGGGGAGTGTATACAGGGTGTGTTGGGGGGACCGGAGTCATTTCCTTTGATATGATTGGTTGTTGGGGCTAAGGGTGTGTACAGCGTGTATTGTGGGCGGGGGAGGGACTGCAGATGTGTCCTGTGATCTGATTGGTGGACCAGTCTGGGGGAAGGAGTGCACAGGGTTTATTGGTCTGGAGTGAGAGAAGCAGAGGGATCCGTACAGAGGTGATATTAGGAATGTCGGGGACACCAGATCCTTGTCAGCAGTCACTCATGGATCTTCTCTGCCCCCCCCCCCCCCCCCCCAGGTAGTCGGAAGAGGCAACGATCAGGTGGCCATGTCCTCCAAATTCGAGACCAGAGAGGATCTGGGTAAGCTGATCATCCCCCCCCCCCCCCCCCGGTACCTTCCTGTTTCACCCTACAATGACCTATGACCTCTGTCTCACCTTTGACCCTTCAGCTGTGATGCGGAATTATGGGAATCTTCTCCTGGAAATGTCGGCTATTGTGCCGGATGGGATTGTGGGATTTTTTACCAGCTACCAATACATGGAGAACATTGTGGCCTCGTGGTATGAGCAGGTAACTTACCCCCCCCCTCCGTCTCTCTCATCTCCTGATTGGTTAGGGAATTTCTATGATGGGTGTGGCCTCGTGGTATGAGCAGGTAACTTTCCCCCCCCCCCCCCCTCCGTCTCTCCCATCTCCTGATTGGTTGGGGAATTGCTATGATGGGTGTGGCCTCGTGGTATGAGCAGATAACTTCCCCCCCCCTCCGTCTCTCCCATCTCCTGATTGGTTGGGGAATTGCTATGATGGGTGTGGCCTCGTGGTATGAGCAGGTAACTTACCCCCCATCTCTCCCATCTCCTGATTGGTTGGGGAATTGCTATGATGGGCGTGGCCTGACATACGGGGTTTATTCCTCCCCCCAGGGAATTCTGGAGAACATTCAACGGAACAAACTGATCTTTATTGAGACCCAGGACAGTGCGGAGACCAGCGTGGCCCTGGAGAAATATCGGGAGGTGAGGCTGAGGGCCACACAGGGGGGGGGGCTACAGAGTCATGTGATCTTCTCTGACCATCTCCTTCTGATTGGCAGGCGTGTGAGAACGGACGTGGCGCCATCCTGCTCTCCGTCGCTCGAGGCAAAGTGTCAGAGGGAATCGACTTTGGTAAGTGTTTGGGGGAGGGGGTATGGGGGGTCACCAGACATCTATAGAAAGATTTCTCCCCCATAATACACCGACACCGGATCCACACTGCGTACCTTTCTCTTCCAGTCCACCATTTTGGCCGGGCGGTGATCATGTTTGGGGTCCCCTATGTCTACACCCAGAGTCGGATACTCAAGGTAGGTCACCCCAATGTACAGGCGTAGCATTCTATCACCCCCCCCCCCCTCTTCTCCCCCCTTCTTCTTCCCCATTCCCCATATTCTTGTTCTCTGCCCTTCCCCCCCCCCCCCCCCAATCACCCCACTAATCCTTCCCCCCCCCCTCTTCTTCTCCCCCATTTCTTCGCCGCCCTTCTCCCCCCCCCCGCCCCCAATCACCCCACTACTCCCGTCCTCTTCCTCCTATCACCACATATCTTCCCCCCCCTCCCCATCTTTCCTCCTTCCCCCCCCCTCCCCATCTTTCCTCCTTCCCCCCCCCTCCCCATCTTTCCTCCTTCCCCCTCCCTCCCCATCTTTCCTCCTTCCCCCCCCCTCCCCATCTTTCCTCCTTCCCCCTCCACTTCTCTTTTTCAACCCCTCCTCTTCTCCCATCCCCCTTTTCTCCTATCACTCTACTACTCCCGCCGCCTCCTCTTCACCCCTTACTCTTTTTTCCTCTTGTGTTTTCTCTCTCTCTCCTGTCCATGACCCCATCCCCCTCCTCCTCTCTCTCACCCCCCCCCCCCCCCCCAGTCCAGTCGTCTTCCCTCTTTCCTATATTCTCTTCTTTGTCTTCCCCCCTACTCCGCTCAACTGCAGTTCCAGAATCCCCCCCAGATCTTCTCCTCTCTATTACTCTCCATCAATCTTCTACTCTACTTCATTTTCTTTTTTAATCAGATCATTTTTATTGAAAACTTTTTTGCACAAACAATACAAAACAAAACCAAACAGAAAGCGAAAGAAAAAGCTGGTCAACATCTTGAGATAAAACCTCAATTACGTACGGTAAACAATGATACAAAGGTACAGGGGAGAGCATATTCATCGGCACATAAGGGTGTAAATATGGACCACGAGTCACCGAGGTGATCGAAATCATAAATGGCACGTAACATATCATCATATTCCTTTATGGTGGGTACTAAACCCAGCCTGCCCCTTGTACCAAGGTGGTGATGATATCTCAAGTAATTCAGGATATAATAGGTGAATTCCGATAAAACAACCAGCGGAGTTAAACAGCATTGTACGTCCAATAAGCACAGGTATTCGCTACCTAGTAATCATTAAGCAGTGCCCCCCAGTAGGCTGTCTGGGTCTATAAAGCACGTACTCTGTTACACTATGTGGAGGAGATAACGCCACCCAGAAACCTGTTGGCAACCAAGTGAGTGGGAGCCATACCAGGCACATCCAGCCACGGTCCCCATATGCGATCAAATTTCAGTGCATTCCCCCTGTGTTTGTAAGTGAGATGTTCTCTATTCAGAAGCACTTTAACTTCCTCGATCCAGTCAGTATGAGACGGCGCTACGGTGGAAATCCACCGCCGCGCTATCAACTTCCTGGCCAGGAAGAGAACCCTGAGCACCGCAGCATGTACCTCAGGTTGATAGAGCTCCTCATCCAGCCAACCCAAAATACATAGTTTCGGCTCCACAGGTAAAGTCAGTTTCCAAAGCGAGTTAATGGTTCTCACAACCGCATGCCAGTAGCGGTGCAACTTCGGGCACTGCCACAGCATGTGCAGTAAGGTACCCGTGTGCGCCTGGCATCTAGGGCAGAGGGGAAAGTCCCTCCTCTGCCAGCTGTAGTCGTTGAGGGGTCCTGTACGTGCGGTGGAGAATAAACAGTTGCGTAAGCCTTTGCGAGGAGGACAGAGACACCCTAGGGACTTTCTCTAAAATACCCGTCCATTCCTCTGAGGAGATGGGACCTACATCCGCAGCCCAGGCGTCCCTACAATTAAAAGACATGGCTTTCGAGATCCGCTCCATAAAAGCGGAGTACAAGGATGAGATCTGCCCCTTCTTGATCCTAGTGGACACCAGATCAGTAAGTATAATCGGACGACAGAGACCCCATGGAGAGATCCGCGACTGAGAACTGAGGGCATGACGCAACTGCAAATACTGAAAAAAAAGGGAATTGGGCAATCCCAACTCAGCACAGAGAGATTGGAAATCTCTCAAGTCGTCCCCTCGATACAACTGCGAAATGTATTTCACTCCGTAGTCACCCCAGGTCAAGGAGTGCCGGAGCTTATCCAATTCGGGATAGTGGACATTGTTTAGAATACGAGAGTACCTTGAGACTCCTAGCCCTTTGCCAGACCTTATCAAGTAACATGAGGGTGGGACAGCTCGGAAAAAGCCTCAAGGTGCCCGCTTCCAGGAATTCAACCAGAGAGTCCCCCGTCAGGTGCGCCGCCAGGACACGCCTGACAGGGTCAGAGTCATCATCCAGCAGCCAACCCGTGAAGTGCTGCAGTTGGGATGATAGAAAGTAGTAGTAGGGGTTTGGTACCGCCAATCCACCACTCTCCTTGGACTCCTGCAATGTCTCTAGACGAATTCTGGGAGACAACTTCCTCCAAATAAGAGCACGGTATACCGTGTTAAACTGCTTAAAAATGTGAATAGGGATCCACACTGGGGAGTTGTGTAGCATATACAACAACTGCGGGTTCCAGATCATTTTGAT
Source organism: Pelophylax lessonae (assembly GCF_965119305.1). Lineage (NCBI taxonomy): Eukaryota > Metazoa > Chordata > Amphibia > Anura > Ranidae > Pelophylax > Pelophylax lessonae. Next base: position 1,461,991 of record NC_138774.1, on the reverse strand, counting down.
CAGGTTGCATCTGCCAACCACAGACAGAGGCAACTTAATCCAGCTAGCCAATTTATCCCTGAACCTGTGCAGCAGCGGGAGAACATTAAGTTTAATATATCGACCCAGATCAGGATGGACAACCACACCCAAGTAGCAGAACTGGTCCACCACCAAGATCTGCGACGCCACAGGGGGCAAAGCAACCCCAAGGGGGTCCAACGGGAGCAAAACAGATTTGTCCCAATTGATCTGAAAGCCAGAGAAGGATCCAAATCTGTGAATCAAGTGCATCAAGGCGACCAGGGAGCCCGAAGTGTCCCCTAAAAATAACGCGTCATCCGCATATAAGGCAATTTTATCCTCCCCCTCACCCCTCTGAAAACCGATAATATCCAGGTCGGCCCTGATAGCCGCCGCTACTCTACTTTATTACCCCCCCCCCCCCCCCAGGTCGTCTTCTACTTCTCTCTGGGTGGTCTCAGGTTTGTCTCCTCCTCCTCGCGCTCCTCGTAGGCTCGCCTGCAGTTCCAGACCGCCCTCCCCATCCCGATCTTCTTCTCCCCTCTATTACTCCCCTTAGTCTCCTTCTCTAATCTATTACCCCCCCCCCCAGGTCTTCTCCTCCTCTCTATTACTCTCCATCAATCTTCTTCTCTACTCCATTACCCCCCAGGTCTTCTTCTACTAATTTTTACTCCACCTCCCCCCCCCCCCCCCCAGTCTATCTCTCTCCTTTGTCTTCTCTCTCTCCTTTGTCTCCTCTCTCTCTCTGGGTGGTCTCACATTTCCCTCCTCCTCCTCCTCTCGCTCCTCATAGGCTCGCCTCCAGTTCCTGCGGGACCAGTTCCACCTCCGTGAGAATGACTTCCTGACGTTTGATGCGATGAGGCACGCGGCGCAGTGTGTGGGACGCGCCATCCGCGGGAAGACGGATTATGGAATCATGCTCTTTGCAGATAAGGTGAGGGGCAGGCTTTGTGTGATTTCACTATGATGTCACAGATAAGGTGAGGGGCGGTCTTTGTGTGATTTCACTATGATGTCACAGATAAGGTGAGGGGCGGGCTTTGTGTGATTTCACTATGATGTCACAGATAAGGTGAGGGGCGGGCTTTGTGTGATTTCACTATGATGTCACAGATAAGGTGAGGGGCGGGCTTTGTGTGATTTCACTATGATGTCACAGATATAAGAGGACCGGTCTGCTCTGCTGATATACATTTACCTCACCGGAGCTCATCAGTGTCAATGAATATCTCCAGAAACGTGTCCCCCCCTCCCGCCCCCACACACACAGACATGACATGTTGTATTAGATTGCGCACACACGTGTAATAATCCGTCTTGTGTACGGCAGAGATACGCGCGGTCTGATAAGAGGGGGAAGTTACCGCTGTGGATTCAGGAACATCTGACGGACGCCAATCTGAACCTGACGGTGGATGAGTGCATTCACCTCTCCAGGCACTTCCTGCGACAGATGGCCCAGCCCTTCCGGAGGGTGAGTGGCCCCTCAGTTTCTGGGGCCCGGGGCAGGGGTGTGCACGGCGTGGATGGTCTGTGCGTTGTGTGTAGTACGGTTTATTGGGTGTGCGTACCCCAAGATTGTTAGATAGCGGTGCCTTTAATTATATGTTGGGGGGAGGGGTTATTGGGCCTCAGTCCAAGGATGGAGAGGCGGGAATAAGCATTTCATGAGTGTTTGGGGTCCCTGTCTGTACAGAGGGGGAGGAGTAAGGGGTCCCCATCCAAGGATGGGAGGAAATGGGTCCTATGATTATGGTGGGGGAGGGGTTATGGGCCCCTGTGGTTGGGAATGAGTCGGTGTCATGAGTGGAGTGTTTTGGGTCCTTTTCTGTATAGTGGTGGGGGGAGGGGTTATTGGCCTTAGTTCCAAGGATGAGGAGGTGGGAGTCTTGAGTGGAGTGGTTGGGGCCCCTGTATGTATGGTGGTGGTGGTGGGGGAGGGGTTATTGGCCTCAATTCCAAGGAAGAGGAGTTGGGTGGGAATGAGCCGGTGTCATGAGTGTTTGGGGTCACCGTCTGTACAGAGAGGGGGAGGGGGGGGTTATGGGCCCCAGTCCAAGAATGAGAAGGTGGAAGGAAATGGATCCCATGGTTATGGTGAGGGAGGGGCCCCATTTCAAGGATGAGGAGGTGGGTGTCATGAGTGAAGTGGTTGGGGCCCCTGTCTGTATGGTGGTGGGGGGGGGGGGGGGGGTTTGACCTCAGTTCAAAGGGTGAGGACATGGAAGGGAATGAGTTGGGTGCGTATGCTAGGGGAGGGGCCCCAGTCCATGGATAAGGAGGTGAGTGGGAATGCACCAATGTCATAGGTGGAGTGGTTGGGGCCCCTGTCTGTTTGGTGGGGGAGGGGTGATGGGCCCGAGTTGAAGGATGGGAGGAAATGGGTCCTGTGCTTATGGTGGGGGAGGGGTTATGCTCCTCAGTCCATGGATGAGGAGGTGGGTGGGAATGCACCAGTGTCATGAGTGGAGTGTTTGGGGCCCCTTTCTGTATAGTGGGGAGGGGTTATGGGCCCTAGTATAAGGATGAGGAGGTGGGTGGGAATGAGCCGGTGTCATGAATGTTTGGGGTCACGGTCTGTGCAGAGGGGGACAGGTTAGGGTCCCCAGTCCAAGGATGAGAAGGTGGGAGGAAATGGATCCTGTGTTTATGGTGGGGGAGGGGCCCCAGTCCAAGGATGAAGAGGATAATCCTGTGTCAGCAGTGGAGTGGTTGGGGCCCCTGCCTGTATAGTATGGGGGTGGGGGGGGGGGGGTTATTGGCCTCAGTTATAAGGATGAGGACATGGAAGGGAATGGGTCTGGTGTGTATAGTGGGGGAGGGGCCCCAGTCCTAGGATGAAGAGGTGGGTGGGAATGAGCCGGTGTCATGAGTGTTTGGGGCGTGGGGGAGGAGTTATGGGGTTGCCCAGTGACCTCTGACCTTGACTCCTCTCTCGGTAGGAGGACCAGTTGGGTCTGTCTCTGCTGACGTTGGAACAGTTGCAGTCGGAGGAAATGCTACAGAAAATCCAGGAGATCGCTCATCAGGTGTGAGAGTGGGCGGAGCCAGCCTGACGTGTCCCATGTGACCTGTGTGCAGACAATGCACAGAACATGTATGATGTATGTGTTTTTACATACTACATTAAATTCTTATCTTTGTAATATGTGTGTCATGGTGTCATATTTTGGGATAAACACCCCCTACCTACCTCTGGGGGGGGCAGGGCGCCACACACTCACCTACCTCTGGGGGATGAAAGAGGCCACTCCCACAGGAACTGGGCGTTCTCTTTCCTGTGCCACCCTCTATTGGTCAGGGCAGTGCTCAGTGCCATGCAGTGAAGCTTTATTCTTGTGTTTTGCTGGCCCTGTGTGAGGTCTGCCAGGTACCTGGAAGTCACTTGGGGTGGGGCAAGAGAGTACAGCTGTCCCCAGGTCAAGGGACTACAGAAGGTACAGCTGTCACCTGGTCTACGGGGTACCAATGTCCCTGGGTGAAGAAGGGACAGCCGTCACTGGGATAGGAGGACGTTGGGTACAGAGGGGACAGCCGTCACTGGGATGGGAAGATGGGTGCAGAGAGGACAGCCGTCACTGGGATAGGAGGACGTTGGGTGCAGAGGGGACAGCCGTCACTGGGATGGGAGGACATTAGGTGCAGAGGGGACAGCCGTCACTGGGATGGGAAGATGGGTGCACTGGGATGGGAGGACGTTGGGTGCAGAGGGGACAGCTGTCACTGGTTTGGGAAAACGTTTGGTGCAGAGGGGATAGCCGTCACTGGGATGGGAAGACGTTGGATGCAGAGGGGACAGCAGTCACTGGGATGGGAAGACGTTGGATGCAGAGGGGAGAGCCGTCACTGGGATGAGAGTACGATGGGTGCAGAGGGGACAGCCGTCACTGGGATGGGAGGACGTTGGGTGCAGAGGGGACAGCCGTCACTGGGATGGGAGGACGTTGGGTGCAGAGGGGACAGCCTTCACTGGGATGGAAGGACGTTGGGTGCAGAGAGGACAGCCGTCACTGAGATGGGAAAACGTTGGGTGCAGAGGGGACAGCCGTCACTGAGATGGGAAAACGTTGGGTACAGAGGGGACAGCCGTCACTGGTTTGGGAAAACGTTGGGTGCAGAAGGGACAGCCGTCACTGGGATGGGAACACGTTGGATGCAGAGGGGACAGCTGTCACTGGGATGGGAAGACGTTGGATGCAGAGGGGACAGCTGTCACTGGGATGAGAGTACGTTGCGTGCAGAGGGGACAGCCGTCACTGGGATGGGAAAACGTTGGGTACAGAGGGGACAGCCGTCACTGGGATGGGAAAACGTTGGGTACAGAGGGGACAGCCGTCACTGGGATGGGAAGACGTTGGGTGCAGAGGGGACAGCCGTCACTGGGATGGGAAGACGTTGGGTGCAGAGGGGACAGCCGTCACTGGGATGGGAAGACGTTGGATGCAGAGAGGACAGCCGTCACTGGGATGGGAGGACGTTTGGTGCAGAGGGGACAGCCGTCACTGGGATGGGAAGACGTTGGGTGCAGAGGGGACAGCCGTCACTGGGATGGGAAGACGTTGGATGCAGAGAGGACAGCCGTCACTGGGATGAGAGTACGTTGGGTGCAGAGGGGACAGCTGTCACTGGTTTGGAAAGACATTGGATGCAGAGGGGACAGCCGTCACTGGGATGGGATGACGTTGGGTGCAGAGGGGACAGCCGTCACTGGGATGGGAGGATGTTGAGTGCAGAGGGGACAGCCATCACTGGGATGGGATGATGGGTGCAGAGGGGACAGCCATCACTGGGATGGGATGACGTTGGGTGCAGAGGGGACAGCCGTCACTGGGATGGGATGACGTTGGGTGCAGAGGGGACAGCCGTCACTGGGATGGGAGGACATTAGGTGCAGAGGGGACAGCCGTCACTGGGATGGGAAGACGTTGGGTACAGAGGGGACAGCCATCACTGGGATGGGAGGACGTTGGGTGCAGAGGGGACAGCCATCACTGGGATGGGAGGACGTTGGGTGCAGAAGGGACAGCCGTCACTGGGATGGGAGGACGTTGGGTGCAGAGGGGACAGCCGTTACTGGGATGGGAAGACGTTGGGTACAGAGGGGACAGCCATCACTGGGATGGGAGGACGTTGGGTGCAGAGGGGACAGCCGTCACTGGGATGGGAGGACGTTGGGTGCAGAGGGGACAGCCGTCACTGGGATGGGAGGACGTTGGGTGCAGAGGACAGCCGTCACTGGGATGGGAGGACATTGAGTGCAGAGGACAGCCGTCACTGGGATGGGAGGACGTTGGGTGCAGAGAGGACAGCCGTCACTGGGATGGGAGGACATTGGGTGCAGAGGGGACAGCCATCACTGGGATGGGAGGACATTGAGTGCAGAGGACAGCCGTCACTGGGATGGGAGGACGTTGGGTGCAGAGAGGACAGCCGTCACTGGGATAGGAGGACGTTGGGTGCAGAGGACAGCCGTCACTGGGATGGGAGGACATTGAGTGCAGAGGACAGCCGTCACTGGGATGGGAGGACGTTGGGTGCAGAGAGGACAGCCGTCACTGGGATGGGAGGACATTGAGTGCAGAGGACAGCCGTCACTGGGATGGGAGGACATTGGGTGCAGAGGGGACAGCCGTCACTGGGATGGGAGGACGTTGGGTGCAGAGAGGACAGCCGTCACTGAGATAGGAGGACATTGGGTGCAGAGGGGACAGCCGTCACTGGGATGGGAGGACGTTGGGTGCAGAGAGGACAGCCGTCACTGGGATGGGAGGACATTGGGTGCAGAGGGGACAGCCATCACTGGGATGGGAGGACATTGAGTGCAGAGGACAGCCGTCACTGGGATGGGAGGACGTTGGGTGCAGAGAGGACAGCCGTCACTGGGATAGGAGGACGTTGGGTGCAGAGGGGACAGCCGTCACTGGGATGGGAGGACGTTGGGTGCAGAGAGGACAGCCGTCACTGGGATGGGAGGACATTGGGTGCAGAGGGGACAGCCGTCACTGGGATGGGAGGACATTGGGTGCAGAGGGGACAGCCGTCACTGGGATGGGAGGACGTTGGGTGCAGAGAGGACAGCCGTCACTGAGATAGGAGGACATTGGGTGCAGAGAGGACAGCCGTCACTGAGATAGGAGGACATTGGGTGCAGAGGGGACAGTCGTCACTGGGATGGGAGGACATTGGGTGCAGAGGGGACAGCCATCACTTGGATAGGAGGACATTGAGTGCAGAGGGGACAGCTGTCACTGGGATAGGAGGATGTGACCTGAGATCCGTCTGCCCTGAGCAGTACTTTGGGATCTTTGTGTTTATTACAGATTCCATTATTTGCATGACACTGATGATGTCACCAATCGCACAAAGTCAGGACCAACGATCGTCTTTTCTTGTATTCCTCACATAAGGGAAGGAGCGATTTTTATTTCTATTGGGGACGCCTTCCTTCTCTCGTCTCCCACACTGATGTCCAGCCTTGATGAGCTCTAGTAGGATCATAACATGTCATGGCACTGCCCCTCCCCCGTACTACTTCTGATATCTATAATCGTTGTATCTATAGGGCCCGGGGCCCCGGTGTCAGCTCTGGGAATCAGAATTTTATTCCTGACAAACGACCCTCGAAGGGCGACAGCTGGGGGTGTTTTTAGCAGTCCGGTGACAGTTGTCACCCTGTAGATGGGAACTCATCCATCTCTGTCACATTGTCCTCCATGTGAGGGCTTGTGTGTCGCTGACGGGTCACATGAGTCTCATAGCAGCTGAAACAATGACCAGAATAAACCTGATAGGAGCCGAAAATATCCGACCGAGGAGAGCGATCACCGAACTTCAACAGGAAGTCAGATGTGTGCAAAGGAATGTCTTCCCCTCAGAGCTCAATACACTCCTCCACTGGATGACTCTGCTCCTTCCTCTATAACTCTCCTCTCCTGAAATACTCTGCACTGCTGGAGGACTCTGCTCCTTCCTCTATAACTCTCCTCTCCTGAAATACTCTGCACTGCTGGAGGACTCTGCTCCTTCCTCTATAACTCTCCTCTCCTGAAATACTCTGCTCTGCTGGAGGACTCTGCTCCCTCCTCTATAACTCTCCTCTCCTGAAATACTCTGCTCTGCTGGAGGACTCTGCTCCCTCCTCTATAACTCTCCTCTCCTGAAATACTCTGCTCTGCTGGAGGACTCTGCCCCTTCCTCTATAACTCTCCTCTCCTGAAATACTCTGCTCTGCTGGAGGATTCTGCTCCTTCCTCTATAACTCTCCTCTCCTGAAATACTCTGCTCTGCTGGAGGATTCTGCTCCTTCCTCTATAACTCCTCCTGAAATACTCTGCACTGCTGGAGGACTCTGCTCCTTCCTCTATAACTCTCCTCTCCTGAAATACTCTGCACTGCTGGAGGACTTTGCTCCTTCCTCTATAACTCCTCTCCTGAAATACTCTCCTCTGCTGGAGGACCCTGCTCCTTCCTCTATAACTCCTCTCCTGAAATACTCTGCACTGCTGGAGGACTCTGCTCCTTCCTCTCTAACTCTCCTCTCCTGAAATACTCTGCACTGCTGGAGGACTCTGCTCCTTCCTCTATAACTCTCCTCTCCTGAAATACTCTGCACTGCTGGAGGACTCTGCTCCCTCCTCTATAACTCTCCTCTCCTGAAATACTCTGCTCTGCTGGAGGACTCTGCTCCTTCCTCTATAACTCTCCTCTCCTGAAATTCTCTGCACTGCTGGAGGACTCTGCTCCTTCCTCTATAACTCTCCTCTCCTGAAATACTCTGCTCTGCTGGAGGATTCTGCTCCTTCCTCTATAACTCCTCTCCTGAAATACTCTGCTCTGCTGGAGGACTCTGCTCCTTCCTCTATAACTCTCCTCTCCTGAAATACTCTGCTCTGCTGGAGGACTCTGCTCCTTCCTCTTTAACTCCTCTCCTGAAATACTCTGCACTGCTGGAGGACTCTGCTCCTTCCTCTATAACTCTCCTCTCCTGAAATACTCTGAACTGCTGGATGACTCTGCTCCTTCCTCTATAACTCTCCTCTCCTGAAATACTCTGCTCTGCTGGAGGACTCTGCTCCTTCCTCTATAACTCTCCTCTCCTGAAATACTCTGCTCTGCTGGAGGATTCTGCTCCTTCCTCTATAACTCTCCTCTCCTGAAATACTCTGCTCTGCTGGAGGATTCTGCTCCTTCCTCTATAACTCCTCCTGAAATACTCTGCACTGCTGGAGGACTCTGCTCCTTCCTCTATAACTCTCCTCTCCTGAAATACTCTGCACTGCTGGAGGACTCTGCTCCTTCCTCTATAACTCCTCTCCTGAAATACTCTCCTCTGCTGGAGGACTCTGCTCCTTCCTCTATAACTCCTCTCCTGAAATACTCTGCACTGCTGGAGGACTCTGCTCCTTCCTCTATAACTCTCCTCTCCTGAAATACTCTGCACTGCTGGAGGACTCTGCTCCTTCCTCTATAACTCTCCTCTCCTGAAATACTCTGCACTGCTGGAGGACTCTGCTCCCTCCTCTATAACTCTCCTCTCCTGAAATACTCTGCTCTGCTGGAGGATTCTGCTCCTTCCTCTATAACTCCTCTCCTGAAATACTCTGCTCTGCTGGAGGACTCTGCTCCTTCCTCTATAACTCTCCTCTCCTGAAATACTCTGCTCTGCTGGAGGACTCTGCTCCTTCCTCTTTAACTCCTCTCCTGAAATACTCTGCACTGCTGGAGGACTCTGCTCCTTCCTCTATAACTCTCCTCTCCTGAAATACTCTGCACTGCTGGAGGACTCTGCTCCTTCCTCTATAACTCTCCTCTCCTGAAATACTCTGCTCTGCTGGAGGACTCTGCTCCTTCCTCTTTAACTCCTCTCCTGAAATACTCTGCACTGCTGGAGGACTCTGCTCCTTCCTCTATAACTCTCCTCTCCTGAAATACTCTGAACTGCTGGATGACTCTGCTCCTTCCTCTATAACTCTCCTCTCCTGAAATACTCTGCTCTGCTGGAGGACTCTGCTCCTTCCTCTATAACTCTCCTCTCCTGAAATACTCTGCTCTGCTGGAGGATTCTGCTCCTTCCTCTATAACTCTCCTCTCCTGAAATACTCTGCTCTGCTGGAGGATTCTGCTCCTTCCTCTATAACTCCTCCTGAAATACTCTGCACTGCTGGAGGACTCTGCTCCTTCCTCTATAACTCTCCTCTCCTGAAATACTCTGCACTGCTGGAGGACTCTGCTCCTTCCTCTATAACTCCTCTCCTGAAATACTCTCCTCTGCTGGAGGACTCTGCTCCTTCCTCTATAACTCCTCTCCTGAAATACTCTGCACTGCTGGAGGACTCTGCTCCTTCCTCTATAACTCTCCTCTCCTGAAATACTCTGCACTGCTGGAGGACTCTGCTCCTTCCTCTATAACTCTCCTCTCCTGAAATACTCTGCACTGCTGGAGGACTCTGCTCCCTCCTCTATAACTCTCCTCTCCTGAAATACTCTGCTCTGCTGGAGGATTCTGCTCCTTCCTCTATAACTCCTCTCCTGAAATACTCTGCTCTGCTGGAGGACTCTGCTCCTTCCTCTATAACTCTCCTCTCCTGAAATACTCTGCTCTGCTGGAGGACTCTGCTCCTTCCTCTTTAACTCCTCTCCTGAAATACTCTGCACTGCTGGAGGACTCTGCTCCTTCCTCTATAACTCTCCTCTCCTGAAATACTCTGCACTGCTGGAGGACTCTGCCCCTTCCTCTATAACTCTCCTCTCCTGAAATACTCTGCACTGCTGGAGGACTCTGCTCCTTCCTCTATAACTCTCCTCTCCTGAAATACTCTGCTCTGCTGGAGGACTCTGCTCCTTCCTCTATAACTCTCCTCTCCTGAAATACTCTGCACTGCTGGAGGACTCTGCCCCTTCCTCTATAACTCTCCTCTCCTGAAATACTCTGCACTGCTGGAGAACTCTGCTCCTTCCTCTATAACTCTCCTCTCCTGAAATACTCTGCTCTGCTGGAGGACTCTGCTCCTTCCTCTATAACTCTCCTCTCCTGAAATACTCTGCACTGCTGGGGGACTCTTCTCCTTCCTCTATAACTCTCCTCTCCTGAAATACTCTGCACTGCTGGGGGACTCTGCTCCTTCCTCTATAACTCTCCTCTCCTGAAATACCCTGCTCTGCTGGAGGATTCTGCTCCTTCCTCTATAACTCTCCTCTCCTGAAATTCTCTGCTCTGCTGGAGGACTCTGCTCCTTCCTCTGTAACTCTCCTCTCTGCTCTGCTGGAGGACTCTGCCCCTTCCTCTATAACTCTCCTCTCCTGAAATACTCTGCACTGCTGGAGGACTCTTCTCCTTCCTCTATAACTCTCCTCTCCTGAAATACTCTGCACTGCTGGAGGACTCTGCTCCTCCCTCTATAACTCTCCTCTCCTGAAATACTCTGCTCTGCTGGAGGTCTCTGCTCCTTCCTCTATAACTCTCCTCTCCTGAAATACTCTGCACTGCTGGAGGACTCTGCTCCTTCCTCTATAACTCTCCTCTCCTGAAATACTCTGCTCTGCTGGAGGACTCTGCTCCTTCCTCTATAACTCTCCTCTCCTGAAATACTCTGCACTAATGGAGGACTCTGCTCCTTCCTCTATAACTCTCCTCTCCTGAAATTCTCTGCTCTGCTGGAAGATTCTGCTCCTTCCTCTATAACTCTCCTCTCCTGAAATACTCTGCACTGCTGGAGGACTCTGCTCCTTCCTCTGTAACTCTCCTCTCCTGAAATACTCTGCACTGCTGGAGGACTCTGCTCCTTCCTCTATACCTCTCCTGAAATACTCTGCACTGCTGGAGAACTCTGCTCCTTCCTCTATAACCCTCCTCTCATGAAATACTCTGCACTGCTGGAGGACTCTGCTCCTTCCTCTATAACTCTCCTCTCCTGAAATACTCTGCACTGCTGGAGGATTCTGCTCCTTCCTCTATAACTCCTCTCCTGAAATACTCTGCACTGCTGGGGGATTCTGCTGATCTTTTATTGAAAAGAATCAAGCAACACATTTTATACAAAAGTAAAAAACAAAACCATAGTACAATATTCCTACCGAAAACAAAGGAACACACATCTGTGTGCAGAATATATACAATATATACATAGTCGGATACCAAAACTATTTACATAAAGCAGCAGAGAGGGCCTAAGAGGCACAACCCATCACCTATGTATGCAGCCATTTATCAAAAACTGAGCATTAAGAAAAAATCTAGGGTGATAAGAGACAGAAAGCCACACCCGGGAAAGAGACTCCTGGCAGTCAGGGAGGCTTGAAATCCCTCCACGCCTTCAGCCAAGCCCTCTGACCCCACTTGTCTCTCTCAAGCGCCCGAATCTTCCCCACCTCATGCAGAATGTCACACACCACCACCTGAACAGGAAGGATTTTACGCCGAAGGGTGACCTGACACCGTGCGTTCCATGTGTAATAACGGACTACTAAACTAACTAAAAAAAGTGTATCCAAACAAAAGCCCCCACCAGTATTGAATGCTCCGTACACCCACTCAGCATAACCCAGCCTGGAGAGGAAAGGAACACCGAGGGCCCCCCCACCTGTTTGTATACCTCTATGTTAAAAGAGCACCGAAGCAGAAAATGGTCCATAGTCTCCTCCTCACCTGTACATTCCTCCTGAGGACAACCACGATCCATCCCACTGCGGAATTTCAAATTGCCCCGAACAAAGAGCCTCCCGTGGAAGCACCACCAGGCCAGATCCCTGAATTTAAGGGGTACTCTAGCCAAATTAATCAGTCTTAACCCTTCCCTCAAAATTGGGCCTGGGCAATCCCTTAAGGCCAGTGGGTCATGAAAGACTTCGTTCAAGACTCGGCTCATAAGGACTTTCCTCGGAGCGGACAGTCGCCACTGCCGCAGCAACCTCAGACACGGAGCGACATAGGCAGGAAGCTGACCATGATGACCCCTGAGATTCTTCACTTGGCCACCTTCTTTCCAAAGTCGCAGAAAAGGCCTAAACCAAGATCTAAACATGCCTGCCCATCCAGGAGGTTCCACTGCAAGCATACTACCAATGTTAAACTTGAGAAATAGTAGTGTAAAGAAAAGAACGGGGTTACCATACCTAAGCCACCCTCCCTCCTGGATAGATAGGTGGCATTCCTCTTGATGGGGTTCATTCTGTTCCCCCACAGCATCTGGAAGAACACACTATAGATCCTAGCATAGAGAGACACTGGCAAGATGCAGACAGGGCTGACATACAAGAAGATCGGTATCAGGTAAGTCTTATTTAGATCAACCCTTTCCCTCTGAGATATCTTCCATCTCTTCCAGCTGACCACCTTAGTATTGGCAACTTCCAGCCTGCCTTCCCAGTTTTTGAGGCCATAATCCCCATGTCTTAATTTTTTTCTGGGGCACTGGAAAGGTGTCCGGGAGATCAAACCCCTCACCTTCCTATCCCATCCAGAAAACTTCACTCTTTTCCTGATTGATCTTGGAGCCTGATGCTTCAGAATACAGTGATGTCAAAGAGACCACCTCCTCTGCTTCATCTGTCCCAGTGACAATAACTGACACATCATCCGCATAGGCAACAGCCCTCAAAGGCGGCTCACCCGGGATTCCCACTGGTACCCCGCACAACATGCTGCTCTCTAGCCTCCTGATGAAGGGGTTGATTGCAAACACATAGAGCAGGGGACTCAGAGGACAACCCTGGCGCACCCCAGAGCCAACCTTAAAGGACTGTCCAACCCAACCATTAACAAGGAGCTTTCTGCCCCCTTATACAAGACTTTTAACCAATCGACAAAACCACCCAGCAAACCGTACTTCCTAAATAGCAACCACAGGTACTCATGGTTGACACAATCGAAAAGCCTTTGCCTGATTCAATGCCTGTAAATACTTTCCACAGCCTGCAGCCCTGCACTGCTCCAAGGCTTCTCAAACAGCTTAAACTGCTGTGAAGGTGCTCCTACCCTGGATCGAACAGTGCTGATGGCGAGAAAGCAAAGATTCTGCTACTGCCGATAGGCGCCAGAAAAGTATCTTCGCCAGCACCTTTCTATCGACATTGAGAAGGCTGATGGGGCGCCAATTCCCAATCATTGAAGGATCTTTAACTTTTGAAAGAAGAATCACAGCTGAGTGTCTCATGGAAGGGGGAAGCACCCCCTCAGCAAGACAACTGTTAAAAATCTCTACCAAATGTGGGGCCAGAATAGACTTAATGGCTTTTTAAAACTCAACCATCAGGGTCCAGATGACTTTTTGATGGCAAGCTGTTCAGTTGCCCTTATCACCTCTTCAACTGTGATCTCTTCTGTCAAATTCATCAATGGGACATCTCCACCATTTAGACCTGGAGTAGAGTCCAAAAAGCTTTCCATCTTGTCTCGGTCAAGCTCTTTCCTCCCAAGAAGTTCAGCATAAAAAGACCTCACGACCTCCAGGATTCCTGACCTGGACTTTGTCAAGGAACCTGTACTATCCTTAACCACTTTACTACCGCTTACGGGAATACTACTGCGGCAGAGTGGCTCGTTCCCGTCCAGTCACGTAGTATTAACGTGACTGGACTCCTCCCCTTCTGGGCGGCGCTTGCGCGCCGCCGGAGGCTCGCTCCCGCTGTTTTCATTCACAGCGGGAGTCGGGCCAGGGGAGGAGCAGCGGCGATCGCCGCTGCTCTTACCCGATCGTCGGGGATCGAGTCTGGAGATCCGCCCGCTGTGTGTAAACACAGCGGGCGGATCTCCATAGTGACAGGGAGTGACAGATCGGACTGTTCAGCATAGCTGGACATCCGATCTGTCCATGAATCACACAGTCACCTCCCCCCCTACACGTCAGTAAGCACCAGGCATACATTAACCCCTCCCTCTCCAATAAAATTAACCCCTTCCCTGCCAGTGTCATTTTTACAGTAACAGTGCATATATATAGCACTGATTACTGCAGTAATGTCACTGGTACCCCCAAAAGTGTCAAAAATGTCAGTCAGGGGTCCGGTCTGTCCGCCGCAATGTCGCAGTCCCGCAAAAAAAATCGCAGATCGCCGCCATTACGCGTTAAAAAAAAAACACCAAAAATGACAGAAATCTTTCCCTTTGTTAGTAAACGCAATAACTTTTGCGCAAACCAATCAAAATACGCTTATTGCGATTTTTTTTACCAAACATATGTAGCATAAAACAAATTGGCAAAAAACTTTTAAAAAAATTGGTTTTTACATCTTTTTTGGGGGGAATTTCATATAAAAAAATGTGAAAAATATTGTTATTTTTTCAAAATAAACGCTCTTTTTTTGTTTATAGCGCAAAAAGTAAAAATCGCACAGGTGATCAAATACCACCAAAAGAAAGCTCTGTTTGTGGGAGAAAAAGGACGTAAATTTCGTTTGGGTACGGCGTCGCACGACCGCGCAATTGTCAGTTGAAGTCGCACAGCGCCGAATCGCAAAAAGTGGCCTGGACGGAAGACAGCAAAATCCTCCGGTTGTAAAGTGGTTAAGGCCAACGACCATCTTAACAGCTACACCCTGTTTGCAGTTCTGGTCAGGGTCAGGCGTGTTGTACTTCCCATAGTCCCTCTCCAGAACCAAAGAGGCATGCCGGGTTCTCCTCCTCTCGGGACAAGAATATCCAGCTTCCTCCGCAAACGTTGGTAGGTCATGTATCTATTAAACTGTTTTTTATTGGCTAGGCCCCTGAAGAATCCAGCAATCCTCTTTTTGGTCAGATCCCACCACTCAGCCTTGCTGCTACAAAAGTCCAGGATGGTCACCTGTGCCTGAAAGAATTCCTCAAAGGATTGTCTAACATGTTCTTCCTCAAGGAGAGTCGAATTTAATCTCCAGATGCCTTTGCCCCTCTGAGGGAAGTCTGAAGCATTCAAGACCACAGATAGCATACAGTGATCAGAGAACTCCACTGCCTGCAGCACTGGGGGTGAGAAAGCAGAGGCCTCCTTCAAAAAAAACCTATCTATCCTACTCTGACTATTACCTCGATGAAAGGTGAACCCTGTGTCATCCGGAAGGTGCTTAATGTGCACATCCACAAGACCAGCATCCCTAACCATACTATTTAAAAAAACGCTATCATATCCCAGCCTGTCATTGAAGTCCTTCCTGTCCTTGGGCCTAGTCACAGTATTAAAGTCCCCTCCAAAAACCACTTGCCGGGATGTAAAAAGAAATGGCTTGATCCTTGTAAAAAGGCATTTCCTGTCCCACTTTGTGTGCGGCCCATAAATATTAATTAGGCGCAGGTCCTGCCCTCCCACAAGAACGTCTAAGACCATACATCTCCCAATCTCCACCTCAATAACCCGCCGGACAGTTACCATGCCGGTTTTAAACAACACCGCCACCCCGCCATAAGGCTCGGCCGCAAGAGACCAGTAAGATGGACCATACCTCCACTCTCTCTTGGCCATATGAATATCTTCCAAGGAGGTGAGCCTAGTCTCCTGCAAAAATAAAATTTCAGCATCTAATTGGCTGAACAAAAAGAAGGCCATAAAACGAGCTCTTACCGACTTAATACTGGCGACATTTATTGTCACCACTTTTAACGGAGGGGGAACCGCCATTTGGGTTATTGAGTGGATTGCTTCTTAGCTCCCCTCTGCTGCTCATCACCAGAAGCCTCTCTCTTTCTTGAGGCCTCCTCCAACTCCATTTCTGAATCTGACCTTTGCTCTGAAGAAGCCCCAGATGAGGAAATATCCAAAGTAGAAGCCCTATAATGGTTGGAGGGGACACAGAGGGAATACTTACAGACACAGGAGGGTTGGCCACAGGAACTGAGGAGGAATCCTGAACTGGACCAGGGGGGTCAGTCCCTGCAGACAGGGCAGCCATCAGAAATTTTGGGGCCCCTTACACAGCTTTAGGCCTGGGCCCCCCTTGGCTGACCGCAAATATTCCCCAGGGCCCGCCCACTGGTTGACCCACGGAGTCCTTCAGTGCACCCACCTTCAGCGAGGGGAGGACACACCGCGTTATGAAAGCTCTGTCACCTCAGGAGCCTCCATCTCTTCACAGACCGTTTTTGTCCCTTCTATATCTTCATAGCCTCTATCACCTCAGCTACCTCTCCCCTGACAGAACTTTTCCCTGCCTTGTTTGAGTAGGGTTGCCTCTATCCCATTAGATATACTACATGAGACGGTCAGAGACAGCGGGCATACTACAGGAGATGGTCAGAGACTGTGGGCATACTACAGGGGATGGTCAGAGACAGCGGGCATACTACAGGAGACGGTCAAAGACTGTGGGCATACTACAGGAGACAATCAGAGACAGCGGGCATACTACAAGAGATGGTAAGAGACAACGGGCATACTGCAGGAGACAGTCAGAGACAGCGGGCATACTACAGGAGATGGTAAGAGACAACGGGCATACTACAGGAGACAGTCAGAGACAGCGGGCATACTACAAGAGATGGTAAGAGACAACGGGCATACTACAGGAGACAGTCAGAGACAGCGGGCATACTACAAGAGATGGTAAGAGACAACGGGCATACTACAGGAGACAGTCAGAGACAGCGGGCATACTACAAGAGATGGTAAGAGACAACGGGCATACTACAGGAGACAGTCAGAGACAGCGGGCATACTACAGGAGACGGTCAAAGACTGTGGGCATACTACAGGGGATGGTCAGAGACAGCGGGCACTGCCAGGCTGGTCACATCACAGAAGCAGGGAGGACCTGGGCGAGTTGTCACATCTGCACATGGGCAGCACAGTGGTGTATGGGCAGCACAGTGGTGTAGTGGTTAGCACATTCACCTAGCAGCAAGAGGGTCGCTGGTTCGAATCCCAACAACGACACTACCTGCCTGGAGTTTGCATGTTCTCCCTGTGCCTGCGTGGGTTTCCTCCGGGCACTCCGGTTTCCTCCCACACTCCAAAGACATGCTGGTAGGTTAATTGGATCCTGTATAAAAAATTGGCCCTACTGTGTATGTGAGTTAGGGACCTTAGCTTGTAAGCTCCTTGAGGGCAGGGACTGATGTGAATGTGCAATGTATATGTAAAGCGCTGCGTAAATTGACAGCGCTATATAAGTACCTGAAATAATAATAATAATACTACAGGAGACGGTCAAAGACTGTGGGCATACTACAGGAGACAGTCAGAGACAGCGGGCATACTACAGGAGACGGTCAGAAACTGCAAACATACTACAGGGGATGGTCAGAGACCGAAAACAAAGTACAGCAGATGGTCAGAGATGGCGGACATGACGCAAGAGATTGTTAGAGACTGCGGACATAGTACAGGAGATTTTAAGACTGGTTTAGCAGACTTGCCCTGTTTGCTCACTGTGTACATCTTCAGTGTGGTGTGTCCTCTGTGCCAGTGCTGAACCAGCGCCATGCTTTTCCACCGTGCCACTGCCAGGCTGGTCACATCACAGAAGCAGGGAGGACCTGGGCGAGTTGTCACATCTGCACATAGATCTGAGCCTGTACAGATCATTGGGGTGCAGTGTTAGCAGACCCTCCACATTGGGCTTATACAGAGCATAGAGAGGGTTAGCCCCTCCCATCTTCTTCCTGCCTGCAATGCCGTCTGGATCTGCAGCTCCATCCTCTGCCAGTCTGTCTGCAGCTTCTCTCTGTCCCGCTGTGGCCTCCGGTGCAGTCTCCGAGTCCTCCCACCAGCCTGACAGGAAGACACTATCCTTAGTGTCATTCTGTCGGGCTGATGGGAGAAGACTGCACCGGAGGCCACAGCGGGACAGAGAGAAGCTGCAGACAGACTGGCAGAGGATGGAGCTGCAGATCCAGACGGCATTTCAGGCAGGAAGAGGATGGAGGAGCTGTCCCTCTCTTTGGTCTCTATAAGCCCAATGTGGAGGGTCTGCTAACACTGCAGTCAGGAAGAAGATCTACAGCGGGACTGGAGCTCCGGTGAAAACGATCCTCTCATGCCATTCTTGGCCACGCCCCCTTCAGTCCTCTTTATCTATTTGTAAAAGGCGCCGAGCAGTGCCATGGCATCACCGACTCTGCGCTTGGCCCGCTCCTCCTCGGGCGGACAGTTGGCAACCCTGTGCACGGGCCCCTGCGACGGCCGGGCCCCCTACAGGTGTATCGGCTGTACCCCCCTGATGGCGGCCCTGCCTGCAGAGGAGGATGATACACCAGGGGCCTCATCCTCCATCCTGTCCAGCCTCAACATTTCATCTATTACCTCTTTCTCCATATTGTGCCAGGCCTCCGGACATCGGCTGTAGGGGTGGCCAACGCGTAGGCACAGGGCTGCACCTTATCATCTGGGTGCAGTCCCTGGCCACATGACCCTGTCCCCGACAAACTCAACATATTAATGCTGAATAGGAGGAGCTAAAATGCCCCTTTTCTCTACAGCGGTGACACAGCTTTGGCTGACCAGGATAGAAAATAGTCATCCTATCCCTCCCTATGAAAGCCGAGGAGGGCAGGTGACACAACATTCCCAACCCTGGCTAACCTGACCATTGCCAACCAACCCCGACTCCAAATGCAACGTTCATTAAGGATTTTATCTGGCCTTGTCAAAACCTCACCATAATTCTTTAATCAGACCTATAAGTCCCGCGCAGGAACACACTCATTAGTGAGGATGATAGTTATCTCTACCTTCCATCATGGCCGCAATGGTTTCCTGGTGTTCCACCCGGACCTTAGCCAATTGGATTACCGAATCCATGGAGCCACAGTTTTCGCTATACAAGCCGTTTCAACTCCGCTCTGAGTTTGTAGAGCTGGTCTCTCTTCCTATTCAGGACCTTAATCCCAGCCACCACTCACTCCCAAATGGACTCAGCACCTTCATCCTCACCAGAGGCAGAAATCACCAGCCATGGCTTGTACAGGAGCAGAGAGATCACCAGCCATGCCTTGTACAGGAGAAGAGAGACCACCAGCCATGGCTTGTACAGGAAGAGAGGTCACCAGCCATGGCTTGTACAGGAGCAGAGACATCACCAGCCATGGCTTGTACAGGAGCAGAGAGGTCCCCAGCCATGGCTTGTACAGGAGCAGAGAGATCACCAGCCATGGCTTGTACAGGAGCAGAGACATCACCAGCCATGGCTTGTACAGGAGCAGAGAGATCACCAGCCATGGCTTGTACAGGGGCAGAGAGATCACCAGCCATGGCTTGTACAGGAGCAGAGAGATCACCAGCCATGGCTTGTACAGGAGCAGAGACATCACCAGCCATGGCTTGTACAGGGGCAGAGAGATCACCAGCCATGGCTTGTACAGGAGCAGAGAGATCACCAGCCATGGCTTGTACAGGAGCAGAGAGATCACCAGCCATGGCTTGTACAGGGGCAGAGAGATCACCAGCCATGGCTTGTACAGGAAGAGAGGTCACCAGCCATGGCTTGTACAGGAGCAGAGACATCACCAGCCATGGCTTGTACAGGAGCAGAGAGGTCCCCAGCCATGGCTTGTACAGGAGCAGAGAGATCACCAGCCATGGCTTGTACAGGAGCAGAGACATCACCAGCCATGGCTTGTACAGGAGCAGAGAGATCACCAGCCATGGCTTGTACAGGGGCAGAGAGATCACCAGCCATGGCTTGTACAGGAGCAGAGAGATCACCAGCCATGGCTTGTACAGGAGCAGAGACATCACCAGCCATGGCTTGTACAGGGGCAGAGAGATCACCAGCCATGGCTTGTACAGGAGCAGAGAGATCACCAGCCATGGCTTGTACAGGAGCAGAGAGATCACCAGCCATGGCTTGTACAGGGGCAGAGAGATCACCAGCCATGGCTTGTACAGGAGCAGAGAGGTCACCAGCCATGGCTTGTACAGGAAGAGAGGTCACCAGCCATGGCTTGCACAGGAGCAGAGAGATCACCAGCCATGGCTTGTACAGGAGCAGAGAGGTCACCAGCCATGGCTTGTACAGGAGCAGAGAGATCACCAGCCATGGCTTGTACAGGAGCAGAGAGATCACCAGCCATGGCTTGTACAGGAGCAGAGAGATCACCAGCCATGGCTTGTACAGGGGCAGAGAGATCACCAGCCATGGCTTGTACAGGAGCAGAGAGATCACCAGCCATGCCTTGTACAGGAGCAGAGAGATCACCAGCCATGGCTTGTACAGGAGCAGAGAGATCACCAGCCATGGCTTGTACAGGGGCAGAGAGATCACCAGCCATGGCTTGTACAGGAGCAGAGAGATCACCAGCCATGGCTTGTACAGGAGCAGAGAGATCACCAGCCATGGCTTGTACAGGAGCAGAGAGGTCACCAGCCATGGCTTGTACAGGAAGAGAGGTCACCAGCCATGGCTTGTACAGGAAGAGAGGTCACCAGCCATGGCTTGCACAGGAGCAGAGAGATCACCAGCCATGGCTTGTACAGGAGCAGAGAGGTCACCAGCCATGGCTTGTACAGGAGCAGAGAGATCACCAGCCATGGCTTGTACAGGAGCAGAGAGATCACCAGCCATGGCTTGTACAGGAAGAGAGGTCACCAGCCATGGCTTGTACAGGAAGAGAGGTCACCAGCCATGGCTTGTACAGGAGCAGAGACATCACCAGCCATGGCTTGTACAGGAAGAGAGGTCACCAGCCATGGCTTGTACAGGAAGAGAGGTCACCAGCCATGGCTTGCACAGGAGCAGAGAGATCACCAGCCATGGCTTGTACAGGAGCAGAGAGGTCACCAGCCATGGCTTGTACAGGAGCAGAGAGATCACCAGCCATGGCTTGTACAGGAAGAGAGGTCACCAGCCATGGCTTGTACAGGAAGAGAGGTCACCAGCCATGGCTTGTACAGGAGCAGAGACATCACCAGCCATGGCTTGTACAGGAAGAGAGGTCACCAGCCATGGCTTGTACAGGAAGAGAGGTCACCAGCCATGGCTTGCACAGGAGCAGAGAGATCACCAGCCATGGCTTGTACAGGAGCAGAGAGGTCACCAGCCATGGCTTGTACAGGAGCAGAGAGATCACCAGCCATGGCTTGTACAGGAAGAGAGGTCACCAGCCATGGCTTGTACAGGAGCAGAGACATCACCAGCCATGGCTTGTACAGGAGCAGAGAGATCACCAGCCATGGCTTGTACAGGAAGAGAGGTCACCAGCCATGGCTTGTACAGGAGCAGAGACATCACCAGCCATGGCTTGTACAGGAGCAGAGAGATCACCAGCCATGGCTTGTACAGGGGCAGAGACATCACCAGCCATGGCTTGTACAGGGGCAGAGAGGTCACCAGCCATGGCTTGTACAGGAGCAGAGAGATCACCAGCCATGGCTTGTACAGGAGCAGAGAGATCACCAGCCATGGCTTGTACAGGAGCAGAGAGATCACCAGCCATGGCTTGTACAGGAGCAGAGAGATCACCAGCCATGGCTTGTACAGGAGCAGAGAGATCACCAGCCATGGCTTGTACAGGAGCAGAGAGATCACCAGCCATGGCTTGTACAGGGGCAGAGAGGTCACCAGCCATGGCCCAGCTGGCTTCCATGACTTCCACAGAAAGGATTTCACCACACTCCTCTCTCATACAGATCACCTGGAACAGCTTCACACAGCAGGAGAAACTCCTCCCACCTGACACACCTGAGGGCTGGAGGACTCTGCTCCTTCCTCTATAACTCTCCTCTCCTGAAATACTCTGCACTGCTGGAGGACTCTGCTCCTTCCTCTATAACTCTCCTCTCCTGAAATACTCTGCACTGCTGGAGGACTCTGCTCCTTCCTCTATAACTCTCCTCTCCTGAAATACTCTGCACTGCTGGAGGACTCTGCTCCTTCCTCTATAACTCTCCTCTCCTGAAATACTCTGCACTGCTGGAGGACTCTGCTCCTTCCTCTATAACTCTCCTCTCCTGAAATACTCTGCGCTGCTGGAGGACTCTGCTCCTTCCTCTAGAACTCTCCTCTCCTGAAATACTCTGCACTGCTGGAGAACTCTGCTCCTTCCTCTATAACTCTCCTCTCCTGAAATACTCTGCACTGCTGGAGGACTCTGCTCCTCTGCTGGTGATGGAGGACAGTCTCCCCCCGGTGGTGGCTCTGGGGCGGTGCAGGTTTCCTGCGCTGAGTAATGGAGACGCGGAAGCTGCGGTCGGGTTTCTAATCCTCGCTATCTCTGGGGAGGGGGAGGGGGGGCTCAGCACTAATTAGCACTCCATGTCATTTATAAACAGAGATTTGCCCCGTCATGTTTCATCTGCTGCCAAAATCCTTCTCATGGGATCCTCCCATTGGTCGGAAGTCGCTGACATTCGATATTCATACAATCACTGGGCCCTCCGCCTCCCCTCCCCCACCTAAAGTAGACCTGTCATCAAACCCTTTCTGGACTGAATCGGCTTCCTCTGATGTCACCGCACGCTGTGAGCTTCTCTCAATGTGCATCAGAAGCTGCAGCCTCATTTCCTGGCTGGAGGACGTCCAGCATCATCTAACCCTTTCCACCAAAGCCTCACTCATTGGGACTATTGTAGGTCTATGATTGGAGACACTTGAGAGGTCCAGGGGGGCGGTTACCCCAGAGGAGGCCTTGACCCCAAGGAAGGTGGTGACCCCAGAGAAGGCGGTGACCCCAGAGGGGACGGTGACCCCAGAGAAGGTGGTGACCCCAGAGGGGACGGTGACCACAGAGAAGGCGGTGACCCCAGAGGAGGCGGTGACCCCAGAGGGGACGGTGACCACAGAGAAGGCGGTGACCCCAGAGGAGGCGGTGACCCCAGAGAAGGTGGTGACCCCAGAGGGGACGGTGACCCGGGAGAAGGTGGTGACCCCAGAGGGGACGGTGACCACAGAGAAGGCGGTGACCCCAGAGAAGGTGGTGACCCCAGAGGGGACGGTGACCCAGGAGAAGGTGGTGACCCCAGAGGGGACGGTGACCCAGGAGAAGGTGGTGACCCCAGAGGGGACGGTGACCACAGAGAAGGCGGTGACCCCAGAGGAGGCGGTGACCCCAGAGAAGGTGGTGACCCCAGAGGGGACGGTGACCCCAGAGAAGGTGGTGACCCCAGAGGGGACGGTGACCCGGGAGAAGGTGGTGACCCCAGAGGGGACGGTGACCCCAGAGGAGGCGGTGACCCCAGAGAAGGTGGTGACCCCAGAGGAGGCAGTGACCCCCAAGGAAGGTGGTTATCCAAGAAAAGACAGTGACCTCAGAAAAGACGGTGACCCCAAAATTACAATTTGTATAAAGAAAATTACATTTTCTGTTCCAATGGAAATCTTCCAGAATAAACCGACACATCAAATCCTTTCTGGTTCTGACGGATTAACACCCCCCGATACAGCAATCACCCCCCCCCCCTCCCCACACTGCAGCACAGCAATCACTCCCTCCCCCCCCCCCTCACCACTGCAGCACAACAATCACTCCCCCCCCCACCACTGCAGCACAGCAATCACTCCCCCCTCACCACTGCAGCACAACAATCACTCCCCCCCCCACCACTGCAGCACAGCATTCGCTACCCCCCCCCACCACTGCAGCACTGCAATCACCCCCCCTCCCCACACTGCAGCACAGCAATCACTCCCTCCCCCCCCACCACTGCAGCACAGCAATCGCTACCCCCCCACCACTGCAGCACTGCAATCACCCCCGCACTGCAGCACAGCAATCACTCCCTCCCCCCCACCACTGCAGCACAGCAATCATCCCCCCCACCACTGCAGCACTGCAATCACCCCCCCCCCCCGCACTGCAGCACAGCAATTACTCCCCCCCGCACTGCAGCACTGCAATCACTCCCCCCCACCACTGCAGCACAGCAATCACTCCCCCCCACACTGCAGCACAGCAATCACTCCCCCCCGCACTGCAGCACTGCAATCACTCCCCCCCCCGCACTGCAGCACAGCAATCACTCCCTTCCCCTGCACTGCAATCACCCCCTCCCCCCCCCCCGCACTGCAGCACAGCAATCACTCCCCCACCACTGCAGCACAGCAATCACCCCCCCCCCCCGCACCGCAGGACTGCAATCACTTCCTCCCCATGCACTGCAGCACAGCAATCACTACCCCCCCCCCCCACCCCACTGCAGCACTGCAATCACTCCCCTCTGCCCTAAAGGACAGAAATCCCCCTCCCCGCACTGCAGCACTGCAATCACCCCCCTGCACTGCAGCACAGCAATCACTCCCCCCCCACCACCACTGCAGCACAGCAATCACTCCCCCCCTCCTACGCAGCAGCACATCAATTACTCCCCCCCACACACACACACACACTGCAGCACTGCAATTGCTCTCCTCTGCCCTGAAGGACAGCAATCAACCCCCCCCCCCCGCACTGCAGCACAGCAATCACCCCCCACACACACCTGCACTGCAGCACAGCAATCACTCTCTCCGCAGCTCTGAGCTGCTCTGGGTGAGTTGTGCATCTGGCCGGGGTCTCATCAGTGAAGGATGGAGGAGATGATGGTGGGAGGATTGCATGTCCTCGGCCCACACATTCGTCATTCACTGGTTGTGACATGAAGGACATTCGATCCTCCGGCTAAATTCAGCATCAAACAGACGCCATTCGCGGAATGCGCTGAGGAGGAGACGGGGGATCAGCCAGCGTGCGGAGCAAATCCCAAATTTCCCGGATGGGACATCGGGGACATTGTGACCACACAGACCTCAAATCCCCCAATCTCCACCCAATCCGCCCACTTCCATCTGATTGGGCGATGATTCGGAATCTCTCTGCACCCCGGGATCAATTAAACAACTAAACTTCTAATAAAAAAAACCTTCATTTTAATCTATTCCTCGATCACCACAAATGTCTCTACAAACCCAGATATTACCTTGTAAAAGGAGTCGTGACATCACTGTGCTGTACATAACTTGTGCATAGAGGACAGCAGGCTCCACCCACTACGGAAAACTACAGGAGGGGGCGGAGACAAGACCAGTCATCATGCACAGGGAGAGGGAGCAGAGCTGTGGGAGGGGTCTAGCAGGCTCCACCTGCTACAGGAGGGGGTGGGGACAAGACCAGTCACCCTTCACAGGGAGTGGAAAGGACCCAACAGGCTCCACCCACTGCAGGAGGGGGCAGAGACAAGACCAGTCACCCTGCACAGGGAGAGGAAGCAGAGTTGTGGGAAGGGTTCAGCAGGCCCCACCCAGTACAGGAGGGGGTGGGGACAAGACCAGTCACCCTTCACAGGGAGTGGGAGGGACTCAGCAGGCTCCACCCACTACAGGAGGGGGCAGAGACAAGACCAGTCACCTTGCACAGGGAGTGAGAGGGACCCAGCAGGCTCCACCCACTGTAGGAGGGGACGGTAACAAGACCAGTCACCCTGCACAGGGAGAGGGAGCAGAGATGTGGGAGGGGTCTAGCAGGCCCCACCTACTACAGGAGGGGGTGGGGACAAGACCAGTCATCCTTCACAGGAAGTGGGAAGGACCCAGCAGGCTCCACCCACTACAGGAGGGGGCAGAGAAAAGACCAGTCACCTTGCACAGGGTGTGGGATGGACCCAGCAGGCTCCACCTACTGAAGGAGGAGGCAGAGACAAGACCAGTTACCTTGCACAGGGAGTGGGAGGGACCCAGCAGGCTCCACCCACTGTAGGAGGGGACGGGGACAAGACCAGTCACCCTGCACAGGGAGAGGGAGCAGAGCTGTGGGAGGGGTCTAGCAGGCCCCACCCACTACAGGAGGGGGTGGGGACAAGACCAGTCACCCTTCACAGGGAGTGGGAAGGACTCAGCAGACTCCACCCACTACAGGAGGGGGCAGAGAAAAGACCAGTCACCTTGCACAGGGAGTGGGAGGGACCCAACAGGCCCCACCCACTGTGGGAGGGGACGGGGACAAGACCAGTCACCCTGCACAGGGAGAGGGAGCAGATCTGTAGGAAGCGTCCAACAGGCTCCACCCACTACAGGAGGGGGGCGAGACAAGACCAGTCACCCTTAACAGGGGGAGGGAGTAGAGCTGTGGGAGGGGTCCAGCAGGCTCCACCTCCACAAATGACAGTAACAAATATTAAACAAGGAAGATGTTTTCACAGTCATATCTGTATACATATAAAAACAATAAAAAACCATCAAATATCAGTAGGAGGATAATTCCGAAAAGTCAGAAGTAGGCCAATTATCGTAGGGGTGAAGGGTCCCCCATTATCTGTGCCGGGCCACCAAAGGACAGAAAAATATACTTATGGGTGAAAAACGATCGTCGCCTGTGTAGAGGCAGGGGGCGTGTCCTTTCTGCCCAGCGTTTCCCAGAAGGCGTCCGTTCGCCTGTCAGAGCGTTGGGAGCCGCGTATCGCCGAGAACAACCATCCAACTCATTGCTACTCATAGTATTATTATTATTCGCATTAAAAATAATCAAAAATATTGCGCTAAAATGTAAAGTATCAAATGGCCAATCACAACAAAGGCCTATCCAAAAATAATAAATGCACAATAAAATGTTCTATGAATTACCAGTCCCAATCAGCTAGCCAGAAATCCTATTGGTAAGAAGTCAATAATAAATAAAGCAGAGCTCAGACAGCTTTCCGAAGTCCTCCGGTGAAGCAGACTGTATGTGGAAAAGGAAGGATCCACCACCAGGTGAAATACACACTGACTCTTACCGGATCCAGATCACTGCTGGGGTTAGCAGCAGCCAAAACAATCGCTGGGTCCAGATCCTTAAGACTCGTGGAACGAGGTTCCAAAGATTTACCTACAAGAAAATAAAAGCTTTCATTGCGCAAGCATCGCTTTGTAAAATGTATTAAAGACAAGATAGAAAATGTGTACAGGGTACTCACAATGTGCATCTGCTTCACGTGGTTCAACTCCCGACGTGTTTCGTCATATTTGATGTCATCAGGGGCGTGGCCACATCCTGATGACGTCAAATATAATGAAACGCGTCAGGGGGAGTTGAACCACGTGAAGCAGATGCACTATATGAGCTCGGCCATGTTACCGGTTTGAAATATAGACTGGAATTAACCAGTCAGCTGATCCGGAAACCAAGAGCCATAGTAACAACAGACATGACGTCCATGCGTTCCATGACACGGCCGGATATGACGTAAAGGAATCACCAAAACAGAATTACACCGCTCGTGGAATGCAAATTCCAACGTTATAAAAAATAATTAAACTAAACAGTACAAAGACTGTAAGTGTAATAGAGAGAATAAAACATAGAAAATAATTATTACATGAATAAAAATGTAATATATACAATTCATATTAATTCTTAATATAAAAAATGTTGTCGACATCATATTCAATTATGAATATAATGTAACAATGAAACAACATTTTAGATGATATTGTATAGAATGTATTTACAAATCATCAATTTGTGGTCTACTCAAAAATAAAAATATCTCACTTACAAAATTTCAAAAAAATAACGCAACCACGTGACGCAAGCACAACAACCATCCACAACTCGGGTTCAGTGAATGGCGGGTGGGCCGGAAAACAAACCACTGCTGATATAACACATGTATATATATATAAAATAACAAAAATTAGAATCAGCAAAAGGAATTAAAAACTCTCGCTATTACTGATGAAGGAATTAACATCCCAGTCTACGTTCAAACCATGTGGTCTGTATGATTTAAACCAAAAGATCCATTTAGTCTCCAATCTGGAGATTCCTCTCCTAATGTTCTCCCCCCCCCCAAGTGTGGACACAAATTCTTCAATTGCCGTGAATGAATTACCCTCTGGGTTCCTTCCATGGCACAGATTGTAATGTCTGGAAAGATTATATTTCGGGAATCCCTTTTTAATGTTTGCTATGTCTTCTTTCATTCATACCTGAAAACCACGAACGGTACAGCCTATGTATTGTAAACCACAAGGACATGGCATGATATATAGACCACATTTTTAGTGTTACACGTCAAAAGGGTCAATGTTATATAGGACCTAAAAGTAACATTGGAGTAAAACGACATTTATTTCCTATTTTTAACCTCCCCCGCCCACGCTATAGCCGAAAGACGGCTACAGCGCAGACCTAAATTGCCGGGAGGGCGTACATTGACGTCCTCCCATGCACGAGCGGCCTGCGCGCTCCCTGCGGAGCGGCCTGTCTCGCTCTGTGATCAGCGAGTCCAATGAGACTCCTGATCACAGATCGGAGTAAGGGGGAGGTCCTGCCAATGACAGCTGATCATGTGAAGTAAACAGCAGCTGGTGATCAGATGTTTTTTTCTCCTCACACTGTTAGTGTGAGGAGAAAAAGAAAACAATCGCCAGCTGCTGTCAGAGGGACATCGATCCCGAAAAGGAGAGGGCAAATTGTGCCCACCAGAGCCACCTAGCAGTGCTCACAAGTGCCACCTACCAGTGCCCACCAGTGTCACACACCAGTGCCCACCAGTGCAACCTACCGGTGCCCACCAGCGCCACCTACCAGTGCCCACCACTGCCACCTACCAGTGCCCACCAGCACCACCTACCAGCGCCACCTGCCAGTGCCCACAAGTGCCACCTACCAGTGCCCACCAGTGCCACCTACCAGTGCCTACCAGCCCCACCTACCAGTGCCCACAAGTGCCCACCAGCACCACCTACCAATACCATCTGCCAGTGCCCACTAGTGCCACCTACCAGTGTCACACACCAGTGCCCACCAGCGCCACCTACCAGTGCCATCTGCCAGTGCCCACTAGTGCCACCTACCAGTGCCACCTATCAGTGCCCCATTATAAGTGTCACTTACCAATGCCTATCATTGCCCATGAGTGCCACCTATTAGTGCCTATCAGTGCCCATGAGTGCCACCTATTAGTGCCCTTCAGCGCCACCTACCAGTGCCCTTCAGTGTCGCCCATCAGTGCCACCCATCAGTGCCACCCATGAGTGCGCCTTATCAGTGCCACCTTATCAGTGCCACCTTATCAGTGCCCAACAGTGCAGCCTATCAGTGGCTATCAGAGCCCATCAGTGCCGCCTCATCAGCGTACATAAATGAAGGATAAAAATTACCTGTTTGCAAAATTTTATAACACACTATAAAAATTGTTTTGTTTTTTTCAAAAATTTTCGTTCTTTTTTTTGTTTGTTTAGCAAAAAATAAAACCCCAGCGGTGATTAAATATCACCAAAAGAAAGCTCTATTTGTTTGAAAAAAAATGACAAAAATGTAATTTGGGTACAGTGTTGCATGACCGCGCAATTGTCATTCAAAGTGTGACAGTGCTAAAAGCTGAGAATTGGCCTGGGCAGGAAGGGGGGGGGGGGTTTAAGTGCCCGGTAGGCAAGGGGTTAAGGGAGTTAACAAGGCAAACTGAGCATCTTTTATGAGGGTAAAAACCCTTTAAGTTGATTAAAAAAGATTTCCCTCTCAGGCGGATCAACCACACTGGGGCAATATGCACCCTGACAGGAGGGATACCCCTAGGTAACCAATGGGGTAAGTATTATTATTTGTATCATTATTGTTTGTGTTTTGGTTATATAATGCCATTTTCTAGCAGCTGTGTTTTTTTTTTTTTGTCCCGGTGTATTCCGGGGGTTTCGCTGACACAAAGGTCGGATTTGCTCTTCTATATTTGTCCATGTGAAGTCGGATCCGTCCTCGTCCCCTACGAACTTCTGACCTTTCACCTCCCACTTTGCTGTCCACGGATTGTGTGTCAGCCGCCTGATGGTGTATGTAGCAGCAACTGGGCGAGGGGACAGGACTGCACACGTCATGTGATGTCGGCATGACGACTCCGAGTGTCTCCTGAATGGTGATGAGCCCAACGGGGAAAAATGTGGCTTCCGAATGTCGGTAAATGAACGTTCCCAGCCGCTTCCTTCTGGCCAGGGATTCCCTTCTTCTATACCGGACCCTTATCCTATATACAGGGGGGGGGGGGGGGAATAATGATTTGTTCCCCTGCAGATTGTGGAAGTTTGCCCATTTACAAAGAAATGGGGGGTGTATAATGTTTATCATAGGTGTATTTTATATGATAGAGACAGAATATCAACCAAAAATCCAGAAAAATCACATGATACAAATGTTATAAATGGAGTTGCAGTTCAGTGAGTAAAATAAGTATTTGATCCCCTTAGTAGTTGGTGGAGAAACCCTTGTTGGAAGCACAGAGGTAAAGGTGCTTCTAACGACACCCGTCCACAGAATCTCTTTCCTCCAATCACACCTCACCATCATGGGAAGACCAAAGAGCTGTCAGAGGAAATCAGGGGAGAAGATTGGAGACCGGCACAAGGCTGGAATGGCTACAAGACCATCGCCAAGCAGCTTGGTGAGGAGATGGCTGTTGGAGCGATTATTCACAATTGAAAGAAATACAAAATAACCATCAATGGTCCTCAGTCTGGAGCTCCATGCAAGATTTCTCCTCATGGGGTGAGGATGGTCATGAGAAAAATGAGGGATCCGCCCAGAACTACATGGGAGGAGTTTGTGAATGATCTCAAGGCAGTTGGGACCACAGTCACCCAACAAACCATTGGTAGCACAATACGCCACCATTGATTGAAATTTGGCAGCACCTGCAAGGCCCCCCCCCCTCAAGAAGACACATATACAGACACCGTCCCTACAGTCACCTTCCCTACAGTCACCCTCCCTACAGTCACCATCCCTACAGTCACCTTCCCTACAGTCACCCTCCCTACAGTCACCATCCCTACAGTCACCATCCTTACAGTCACCGTCCCTACAGTCACCATCCCTACAGTCACCTTCCCTACAGTCACCCTCCCTACAGTCACCATCCCTACAGTCACCTTCCCTACAGTCACCCTCCCTACAGTCACCATCCCTACAGTCACCATCCTTACAGTCACCGTCCCTACAGTCACCATCCCTACAGTCACCTTCCCTACAGTCACCCTCCCTACAGTCACCATCCCTACAGTCACCATCCTTACAGACACCGTCCCTACAGTCACCTTCCCTACAGTCACCCTCCCTACAGTCACCATCCCTACAGTCACCTTCCCTACAGTCACCCTCCCTACAGTCACCATCCCTACAGTCACCATCCTTACAGACACCGTCCCTACAGTCACCGTCCCTACAGTCACCTTCCCTACAGTCACCTTCCCTATAGTCACCTTCCCTACAGTCACCGTCCCTACAGTCACCGTCCCTACAGTCACCTTCCCTACAGTCACCCTCCCTACAGTCACCATCCTTACAGACACCATCCCTACAGTCACCAACCTTACAGACACCATCCCTACAGTCACCATCCCTACAGACACCGTCCCTACAGTCACCTTCCCTACAGTCACCCTCCCTACAGTCACCATCCTTACAGACACCATCCCTACAGTCACCAACCTTACAGACACCATCCCTACAGTCACCATCCCTACAGACACCGTCCCTACAGTCACCTTCCCTACAGTCACCCTCCCTACAGTCACCTTCTCTAAGGTCACCCTCCCTACAGTCACCATCCCTACAGTCACCTTCTCTACAGTCACCGTCCCTACAGTCACCATCCCTACAGTCACCATCCCTACAGTCACCTTCCCTACAGTCCCCGTCCCTACAGACACCGTCCCTACAGTCACCTTCCCTACAGTCACCATCCCTACAGACACCATCCCTACAGTCACCATCTCTACAGTCACAGTCCCTACAGTCACTGTCGCTACAGTCACCATTCCTACAGTCACAATCTCTACAGTCACCATCCCTACAGTCACCGTCCCTACAGTCACCGTCCCTACAGTCACCTTCCCTACAGTCACCATCCCTACAGTCACCGTCCCTACAGTCACCGTCCCTACAGTCACCATCCCTACAGTCACCATCCCTACAGTCACCGTCCCTACAGTCACCATCCCTACAGTCACCGTCCCTACAGTCACCATCCCTACAGTCACCATCCCTACAGTCACCATCCCTACAGTCACCATCCCTACAGTCACCGTCCCTACAGTCACCATCCCTACAGTCACCATCCCTACAGTCACCATCCCTACAGTCACCGTCCCTACAGTCACCGTCTCTACAGTCACAGTCCCTACAGTCACTGTCGCTACAGTCACCATTCCTACAGTCACCCTCCCTACAGTCACAATCTCTACAGTCACCATCCCTACAGTCACCGTCCCTACAGTCACCTTCCCTACAGTCATCATCCCTACAGACACCATCCCTACAATCACCATCCCTACAGTCACCGTCTCTACAGTCACAGTCCCTACAGTCACTGTCGCTACAGTCACCATTCCTACAGTCACCCTCCCTACAGTCACAATCTCTACAGTCACCTTCCCTACAGTCACCTTCCCTACAGTCACCGTCCCTACAGACACTGTCATTACAGTCACTCTCCCTACAGTCACCCTCCCTACAGACACCATCCATACAGTCACCATCCCTACAGACAATGTCCCTACAGTCACCGTCCCTACAGTCACCGTCCCTACAGACAACGTCCCTACAGTCACCATCTCTACAGTCACCTTCCCTACAGTCACCATCCCTTCAGACACTGTCCCTACAGTCACTCTCCCTACAGTCACCCTCCCTACAGACACCATCCATACAGTCACCATCCCTACAATGTCCCTACAGTCACCGTCCCTACAGTCACCGTCCCTACAGTCACTGTCCCTACAGACAACGTCCCTACAGTCACCATCTCTACAGTCACCGTCCCTACAGACACCGTCCCTACAGTCACCGTCCCTACAGACACCGTCCCTACAGACAATCTCCCTACAGTCACCATCTCTACAGTCACCTTCCCTACAGTCACCATCCCTACAGTCACCGTCCCTACAGACACCGTCCCTACAGTCACCATCCCTACAGACACCGTCCCTACAGTCACCATCCCTACAGTCAAGCACGGAGGTGGAAACATGATGCTTTGGGGCCATTTCTCTGATAAAGGTACAGGCTGACTTTGCCACATTGAGGGGCCAATGGACGAGGCCATGTATTGTAAAATCTTGGATGATAACCTTCTTCCCTCAGCCAGAACA
Organism: Pelophylax lessonae; assembly: GCF_965119305.1. NCBI lineage: Eukaryota > Metazoa > Chordata > Amphibia > Anura > Ranidae > Pelophylax > Pelophylax lessonae. The sequence goes on along the minus strand of NC_138774.1, from coordinate 1,429,048 downwards.
CTGAAGATGGGTCATGGATGGGTCTTCCAGCATGACAATGACCCAAAACATATCACCAAGGCAACAAAGGAGTGGCTCAAGAAGGTCATGGATTGGCCTATTCAGTCTCCAGTCCTTCATCCTATAGGAAATTTATGAAGGGAGCTGAAACCTCGGGTGGCCAAGCGACATCCAAGAAACCTTAAGGATTTAGAGAAGATCTGTAAAGAAGAGTGGACCAAAATCCCTCCTGAGATGTGTGGAAACCTGGTCACCAACTACAAGAAACGTCTGACCTCTGTGCTTCCAACTACAAGAAACGTCTGACCTCTGTGCTTCCCAACTACAAGAAACGTCTGACCTCTGTGCTTCCAACAAGGGTTTCTCCACCAACTACTAAGGGGATCAAATACTTATTTTACTCCCTGAACTGCAACTCCATTTATAACATTTGTACCATGTCATTTTTCTGGATTTTTGGTTGATATTCTGACTCTATCATATAAAATACACCTATGATAAAAATTATACACCCGCCATTTCTATGTAAGTGGGCAAACTGACACAATCTGCAGGGGAACGGATGATTATTATACCCACAGTATACTATATTACACACATATGAACCCCCCCCCCCGACTCCTATCTTTGATGAGGGTTTGGTATAGATGTTAATGGGGTGCCCCCCCCCTCGCCTCTTATCTTCGAGGAGTCCCATGATGGAAATCCGCCATTAGTCACGTATATCGATGCAGATCCATGGCGATCACGAAGAACAACGCCCACCGAAAAAATCCTGCGGACCGTCGGCACAATGCACACCCATCACTTACTGCGAAAGACCACTCCCCAAGCTGTCACATGGGCTGTAAACAAAGGGGCGGGGCGGGGCATACCTGATGATTTCATTGACCAAATATGGCCAGGACTGGGTCAGTGATGTAAGTGCTATCCCCCCGCCCTTGTTTACCTGGTCAGGAAGTCCTGGGTGGTAAATCAATTGGGAGGGGTGACATCACTGGTTGCTATGGATGTGGTGGGGGCCAGGACTTGCTGCTTCCTTAACAACCAGTGACCGAGGAAGCAATAATATATGGTTGTGGAAGAAAAACGCTCCTATACATGACGCTGACCCAATGAGATGAAAGTCCGGCATTTGTACGAACACCCAGAAGCAAAGTTCAATCCTAACCCTGAGCTCACCCCTAGGGAGCGCTGTCTATAATAGGAGAAGACGGGGTCACCAACCATCCAGAAATTTACAGATTGTCCTTAAAAAGTTTACATACTGTGGGAGGATCCGGCACAGTCTATGGGGGGAATTGGCACTGGCTATTGGAGGACCCGGCACAGACTATGGGGGGACTTGGCACTGGCTATGGGGGGACTTGGCACTGGCTATGGGAGGACCCAGCACAGACTATGGGGGGACTCAGCACAGACTATGGGGGGACTTTCCACTGGCTATGGGAGGACCCGGCACAGACTATGGGGGGACTTGGCACTGGCTATGGGAGGACCCGGCATAGACTATGGGGAACTTGCCACTGGCTATGGGAGGACCCAGCACAGACTATGGGGGGACTCAGCACAGACTATGGGGGGACTTTCCACTGGCTATGGGAGGACCCGGCACAGACTATGGGGGGACTTGGCACTGGCTATTGGAGGACCCGGCACAGACTATGGGGGGACTTGGCACTGGCTATGGGAGGACCCGGCATAGACTATGGGGAACTTGCCACTGGCTATGGGAGAACCCAGCACAGACTATGGGGGGACTCAGCACAGACTATGGGGGGACTTGGCACTGGCTATGGGAGGACCCGGCACAGACTGTGGGGGGGGGGGACCTGGCGCAGTCTATGGGGGGACTTGGAACAGACTATGAGAGAACCCAGCACAGATCATGGAAGGACCCGACACAGTCTATAGGGGGAACTGGCACTGGCTATGGGAGGACCCAGCACAGACTGTGGGGGGGACCTGGCACAGACTATGGGGGGGACCCAGCACAGACTTTGAGGGGGACACGGCACAGTCTATGGGGGACTTGGAACAGATTATGAGAGGACCTGTCACAGAATATGGGAGGAGCCGGCACAGACTATGGGGGGACACTGGACAGACTATGGGGGGACCCGGCGCAGACTATGAGGGGACCTGGCACAGACTATGGAAGGACTCGTCACAGACTATGGGGGGACCCCGCACAGACTATGGGAGGAATTGGCGCAGACTATGGGGGGACCCCGCACAGAATATGCAAGTACTCGTCACAGACTATGGGGGGACCCCGCACAGACTATGGAAGGACTCGTCACAGACTATGGGGGGACCCCGCACAGACTATGGGAGGAATTGGCGCAGACTATGGGGGGACCCCGCACAGAATATGCAAGTACTCGTCACAGACTATGGGGGGACCCCGCACAAACTATGGGAGGATTTGGCACAGACTATGGGCGGAATTGGCACAGACTATGGGGGGACCCCGCACAGACTATGGAAGGACTCGTCACAGACTATGGGGGGACCCCGCACAGACTATGGGGGGACCTGGCACAGACTATGGGGGGACCCCGCACAGACTATGGAAGGACTCGTCACAGACTATGGGGGGACCCGGCACAGACTATAGGGGGACCCCGCACAGACTATGGGGGGACCTGGCACAGACTATGGGGGGACCCCGCACAGACTATGGGGGGACCTGGCACAGACTATGGGGGGAACTGGCACAGACAATAGGGGGACCCCGCACAGACTATGGAAGCACTCGTCACAGACTATGGGGAGACCCGGCACAGACTATAGGGGGCCCCTGCACAGACTATGGGAGGAATTGGCGCAGACTATGGGGGGACCCGGCACAGACTATGGGGGAACCCCGCACAGACTATGGGGGGACCCGGCACAGACTATGGGGGGACCCCACACAGACTATGGGAGAAATTGGCGCAGACTATGGGAGGAATTGGCACAGACTATGGAGGGACCCTGCACAGACTATGGGAGGAATTGGCACAGACTATGGGGGGACCTGGCACAGACTATGGGAGGAATTGGCACAGACTATGGGGGGACCCCGCACAGACTATGGGAGGAATTGGCACAGGCTATGGGGGGGACCCGGCACAGACTGTGGGAAGAATTGGCACAGACTATGGGAGGAATTGGCACAGACTATGGGGGGACCCCACACAGACTATGGGAGGAATTGGCACAGACTATGGGGGGACCCGGCAAAGACTATGGGATGAATTGGCACAGACTATGGGGGGACCCGGCACAGACTATGGGGGGACCCGGCACAGACTATGGGGGGACCCGGCACAGACTATGGGGGGGGGGCCGGCACAGACTATGGGATGAATTGGCACAGACTATGGGGGGACCCGGCGCAGACTATGGGAGGAATTGGCACAGACTATGGGGGGACCCGGCACAGACTATGGGAGGAATTGGTGCAGACTATGGGGGGACCCCGCACAGACTATGGTTGGACCCGGCACAGACTATGGGGGGACCTGGCACAGACTATGGTTGGACCCGGCACAGACTATGGGGGGACCTGGCACAGACTATGGGAGGAATTGGCACAGACTATGGGGGGACCTGGCACAGACTATGGGGGGGGCCCGGCACAGACTATGGGGGGACCCGGCGCAGACTATGGGAGGAATTGGCACAGACTATGGGGGGACCCCGCACAGACTATGGGAGGAATTGGCACAGACTATGGGGGGACCCGGCACAGACTATGGTTGGACCCGGCACAGATTATGGGGGGACCCGGCACAGACTATGGGAGGAATTGGCACAGACTATGGGGGGACCTGGCACAGACTATGGGAGGAATTGGCACAGACTATGGGGGGACCTGGCATAGACTATGGGTGGAATTGGCACAGACTATGGGGGGGACCTGGCACAGACTATGGTTGGACCCGGCACAGATTATGGGGGGACCCGGCACAGACTATGGGAGGAATTGGCACAGACTATGGGGGGACCTGGCACAGACTATGGGAGGAATTGGCACAGTCTATGGGGGGACCCCGCACAGACTATGGGAGGAATTGGCACAGACTATGGGGGGACCTGGCACAGACTATGGGAGGAATTGGCACAGACTATGGGGGGACCCGGCGCAGACTATGGGAGGAATTGGCACAGACTATGGGGGGACCCCGCACAGACTATGGGAGGAATTGGCACAGACTATGGGGGGACCCGGCACAGACTATGGGTGGAATTGGCACAGACTATGGGGGGGACCTGGCACAGACTATGGGAGGAATTGGCACAGACTATGGGGGGACCTGGCACAGACTATGGGAGGAATTGGCACAGACTATGGGGGGGACCCGGCACAGACTATGGGAGGAATTGGCACAGACTATGGGGGGACCCGGCACAGACTATGGGGGGACCCCGCACAGACTATGGGAGGAATTGGCACAGACTATGGGGGGACCCCGCACAGACTATGGGAGGAATTGGCACAGACTATGGGGGGACCCCGCACAGACTATGGGAGGAATTGGCACAGACTATGGGGGGACCCCACACAGACTATGGGAGGAATTGGCACAGACTATGGGGGGACCCGGCAAAGACTATGGGATGAATTGGCACAGACTATGGGGGGACCCGGCACAGACTATGGGGGGACCCGGCACAGACTATGGGGGGACCCGGCACAGACTATGGGGGGGGGGCCGGCACAGACTATGGGATGAATTGGCACAGACTATGGGGGGACCCGGCGCAGACTATGGGAGGAATTGGCACAGACTATGGGGGGACCCGGCACAGACTATGGGAGGAATTGGTGCAGACTATGGGGGGACCCCGCACAGACTATGGTTGGACCCGGCACAGACTATGGGGGGACCTGGCACAGACTATGGTTGGACCCGGCACAGACTATGGGGGGACCTGGCACAGACTATGGGAGGAATTGGCACAGACTATGGGGGGACCTGGCACAGACTATGGGGGGGGCCCGGCACAGACTATGGGGGGACCCGGCGCAGACTATGGGAGGAATTGGCACAGACTATGGGGGGACCCCGCACAGACTATGGGAGGAATTGGCACAGACTATGGGGGGACCCGGCACAGACTATGGTTGGACCCGGCACAGATTATGGGGGGACCCGGCACAGACTATGGGAGGAATTGGCACAGACTATGGGGGGACCTGGCACAGACTATGGGAGGAATTGGCACAGACTATGGGGGGACCTGGCATAGACTATGGGTGGAATTGGCACAGACTATGGGGGGGACCTGGCACAGACTATGGTTGGACCCGGCACAGATTATGGGGGGACCCGGCACAGACTATGGGAGGAATTGGCACAGACTATGGGGGGACCTGGCACAGACTATGGGAGGAATTGGCACAGTCTATGGGGGGACCCCGCACAGACTATGGGAGGAATTGGCACAGACTATGGGGGGACCTGGCACAGACTATGGGAGGAATTGGCACAGACTATGGGGGGACCCGGCGCAGACTATGGGAGGAATTGGCACAGACTATGGGGGGACCCCGCACAGACTATGGGAGGAATTGGCACAGACTATGGGGGGACCCGGCACAGACTATGGGTGGAATTGGCACAGACTATGGGGGGGACCTGGCACAGACTATGGGAGGAATTGGCACAGACTATGGGGGGACCTGGCACAGACTATGGGAGGAATTGGCACAGACTATGGGGGGGACCCGGCACAGACTATGGGAGGAATTGGCACAGACTATGGGGGGACCCGGCACAGACTATGGGGGGACCCCGCACAGACTATGGGAGGAATTGGCACAGACTATGGGGGGACCCCGCACAGACTATGGGAGGAATTGGCACAGACTATGGGGGGACCCCGCACAGACTATGGGAGGAATTGGCACAGACTATGGGGGGACCCGGCACAGACTATGGTTGGACCCGGCACAGACTTTGGGGGGACCTGGCACAGACTATGGGAGGAATTGGCACAGACTATGGGGGGACCCGGCGCAGACTATGGGTGGAATTGGCACAGACTATGGGGGGACCCGGCGCAGACTATGGGAGGAATTGGCACAGACTATGGGGGGACCCGGCACAGACTATGGGTGGAATTGGCACAGACTATGGGGGGACCCGGCGCAGACTATGGGAGGAATTGGCACAGACTATGGGGGGACCCGGCACAGACTATGGGTGGAATTGGCACAGACTATGGGGGGGACCTGGCACAGACTATGGGAGGAATTGGCACAGACTATGGGGGGACCTGGCACAGACTATGGGAGGAATTGGCACAGACTATGGGGGGACCTGGCATAGACTATGGGAGGAATTGGCACAGACTATGGGGGGACCTGGCGCAGACTATGGGAGCAATTGGCACAGACTATGGGGGGACCCGGCACAGACTATGGGTGGAATTGGCACAGACTATGGGGGGACCCGGCACAGACTATGGGGGGGACCTGGCACAGACTATGGGAGGAATTGGCACAGACTATGGGGGGACCCGGCACAGACTATGGGGGGACCCCACACAGATTATGGGAGGAATTGGCACAGACTATGGGGGGACCCCGCACAGACTATGGGAGGAATTGGCACAGACTATGGGGGGGACCCGGCACAGACTATGGGAGGAATTGGCACAGACTATGGGGGGGGCCCGGCACAGACTCCGGCACAGGCCATGGAATGAGTCAGCATAAACTCTGAGAGGACCCAGCACAGACATTGGGAGACCTGGGTGTAGCCGGGTGTATATTATACGGTTATAATACCCGGGTGTATATTATACAGGGATAATGGTTGGGTGTATATTATATGGTGATAATACCCGGGTATTTATTATACGGTGATAATGGTTGGGTGTATATTATATGGTGATAATACCCGGGTGTTTATTATACGGTGATAATGGTTGGGTGTATATTATACGGTGATAATATCCGGGTGTATATAATACGGTGATAATACCCGGGTGTATATTATATGGTAATAATACCCGGGTGTATATTATACGGTGATAATACCCGGGTGTATATTATATGGTGATAATACCCGGGTGTATAGTATACGGTGATAATAATCGGGTGTATATTATACAGTGATAATGGTTGGGTGTATATTATACGGTGATAATACCCGGGTGTATATTATACAGTGATAATACCCGGGTGTATATAATACGGTGATAATATCCGGGTGTATATTATACGGTGATAATACCCGTGTGTATATTATACGGTGATAATGGTTGGGTGTATATTATACGGTGATAATATCCAGGTGTATATTATACGGTGATAATATCCGGGTGTATATTATACGGTGATAATATCCGGGTGTATATTATACGATGATAATATCCGGGTGTATATAATACGGTGATAATACTTGGGTGTATATTATACGGTGATAATACCCGGGTGTATATTATACGGTGATAATACCCGGGTGTATATAATACGGTGATAATACCCGGGTGTATATTATACGGTGATGATACCCGGGTGTATATTATACGGTGATAATACCCGGGTGTAAATTATACGGTGATAATACCCGGGTGTATATTATACGGTGATAATACCCGGGTGTATATTATACGGTGATAATACCCGGGTGTATATTATACGGTGATAATACTCGGGTGTATATTATACGGTGATAATACCCGGGTGTATATAATACGGTGATAATACCCGTGTGTATATTATACGGTGATAATGGTTGGGTGTATATTATACGGTGATAATATCCAGGTGTATATTATACGGTGATAATATCCGGGTGTATATTATACGGTGATAATATCCGGGTGTATATAATACGGTGATAATACTTGGGTGTATATTATACGGTGATAATACCCGGGTGTATATAATACGGTGATAATACCCGGGTGTATATTATACGGTGATGATACCCGGGTGTATATTATACGGTGATAATACCCGGGTGTATATTATACGGTGATAATACCCGGGTGTATATTATACGGTGATAATACCCGGGTGTATATTATACAGTGATAATATCCGGGTGTATATAATACGGTGATAATACCCGGGTGTATATTATACGGTGATAATGGTTGGGTGTATATTATACGGTGATAATACCCGGGTGTATATAATACGGTGATAATACCCGGGTGTATATTATACGGTGATAAAACCCGGGTGTATATTATACAGTGATAATATCCGGGTGTATATAATACGGTGATAATACCCGGGTGTATATTATATGGTGATAATGGTTGGGTGTATATTATACAGTGATAATACCCGGGTGTATATTATACGGTGATAATACCCGGGTGTATATTATACGGTGATAATGGTTGGGTGTATATTATACAGTGATAATACCCGGGTGTATATTATACGGTGATAATACCCGGGTGTATATTATACGGTGATAATGGTTGGGTGTATATTATACGGTGATAATACCCGGGTGTATATAATACGGTGATAATACCCGGGTGTATATTATACGGTGATAATACCCGGGTGTATATAATACGGTGATAATACCCGGGTGTATATTATACGGTGATAATACCCGGGTGTATATTATACGGTGATAATACCCGGGTGTATATTATACGGTGATAATACCCGGGTGTATATTATACGGTGATAATACCCGGGTGTATATTATATGGTGATAATACCCGGGTGTATATTATACGGTGATAATACCCGGGTGTATATTATACGGTGATAATATCCGGGTGTATATAATACGGTGATAATACCCGGGTGTATATTATATGGTGATAATGGTTGGGTGTATATTATACAGTGATAATACCCGGGTGTATATTATACGGTGATAATACCCGGGTGTATATTATACGGTGATAATGGTTGGGTGTATATTATACAGTGATAATACCCGGGTGTATATTATACGGTGATAATACCCGGGTGTATATTATACGGTGATAATGGTTGGGTGTATATTATACGGTGATAATACCCGGGTGTATATAATACGGTGATAATACCCGGGTGTATATAATACGGTGATAATACCCGGGTGTATATTATACGGTGATAATGGTTGGGTGTATATTATACGGTGATAATACCCGGGTGTATATTATACGGTGATAATACCCGGGTGTATATTATACGGTGATAATACCCGGGTGTATATTATACGGTGATAATACCCGGGTGTATATTATACGGTGATAATACCCGGGTGTATATTATACGGTGATAATACTCGGGTGTATATTATACGGTGATAATACCCGGGTGTATATAATACGGTGATAATACCCGTGTGTATATTATACGGTGATAATGGTTGGGTGTATATTATACGGTGATAATATCCAGGTGTATATTATACGGTGATAATATCCGGGTGTATATTATACGGTGATAATATCCGGGTGTATATAATACGGTGATAATACTTGGGTGTATATTATACGGTGATAATACCCGGGTGTATATAATACGGTGATAATACCCGGGTGTATATTATACGGTGATGATACCCGGGTGTATATTATACGGTGATAATACCCGGGTGTATATTATACGGTGATAATACCCGGGTGTATATTATACGGTGATAATACCCGGGTGTATATTATACAGTGATAATATCCGGGTGTATATAATACGGTGATAATACCCGGGTGTATATTATACGGTGATAATGGTTGGGTGTATATTATACGGTGATAATACCCGGGTGTATATAATACGGTGATAATACCCGGGTGTATATTATACGGTGATAAAACCCGGGTGTATATTATACAGTGATAATATCCGGGTGTATATAATACGGTGATAATACCCGGGTGTATATTATATGGTGATAATGGTTGGGTGTATATTATACAGTGATAATACCCGGGTGTATATTATACGGTGATAATGGTTGGGTGTATATTATACGGTGATAATGGTTGGGTGTATATTATACAGTGATAATACCCGGGTGTATATTATACGGTGATAATACCCGGGTGTATATTATACGGTGATAATGGTTGGGTGTATATTATACGGTGATAATACCCGGGTGTATATAATACGGTGATAATACCCGGGTGTATATTATACGGTGATAATACCCGGGTGTATATAATACGGTGATAATACCCGGGTGTATATTATACGGTGATAATGGTTGGGTGTATATTATACGGTGATAATACCCGGGTGTATATTATACGGTGATAATACCCGGGTGTATATTATACGGTGATAATACCCGGGTGTATATTATACGGTGATAATACCCGGGTGTATATTATACGGTGATAATACCCGGGTGTATATTATACAGTGATAATATCCGGGTGTATATAATACGGTGATAATACCCGGGTGTATATTATATGGTGATAATGGTTGGGTGTATATTATACAGTGATAATACCCGGGTGTATATTATACGGTGATAATACCCGGGTGTATATTATACGGTGATAATGGTTGGGTGTATATTATACAGTGATAATACCCGGGTGTATATTATACGGTGATAATACCCGGGTGTATATTATACGGTGATAATGGTTGGGTGTATATTATACGGTGATAATACCCGGGTGTATATAATACGGTGATAATACCCGGGTGTATATAATACGGTGATAATACCCGGGTGTATATTATACGGTGATAATGGTTGGGTGTATATTATACGGTGATAATACCCGGGTGTATATTATACGGTGATAATACCCGGGTGTATATTATACGGTGATAATACCCGGGTGTATATTATACGGTGATAATACCCGGGTGTATATTATACGGTGATAATACCCGGGTGTATATAATACGGTGATAATACCCGGGTGTATATAATACGGTGATAATATCCGGGTGTATATTATACGGTTATAATACCCGGGTGTATATTATACAGGGATAATGGTTGGGTGTATATTATATGGTGATAATACCCGGGTGTTTATTATACGGTGATAATGGTTGGGTGTATATTATACGGTGATAATATCCGGGTGTATATAATACGGTGATAATACCCGGGTGTATATTATATGGTAATAATACCCGGGTGTATATTATACGGTGATAATACCCGGGTGTATATTATATGGTGATAATACCCGGGTGTATAGTATACGGTGATAATAATCGGGTGTATATTATACAGTGATAATGGTTGGGTGTATATTATACGGTGATAATACCCGGGTGTATATTATACAGTGATAATACCCGGGTGTATATAATACGGTGATAATATCCGGGTGTATATTATACGGTGATAATACCCGTGTGTATATTATACGGTGATAATGGTTGGGTGTATATTATACGGTGATAATATCCAGGTGTATATTATACGGTGATAATATCCAGGTGTATATTATACGGTGATAATATCCGGGTGTATATTATACGATGATAATATCCGGGTGTATATAATACGGTGATAATACTTGGGTGTATATTATACGGTGATAATACCCGGGTGTATATTATACGGTGATGATATCCGGGTGTATATTATACTGTGATAATACTTGGGTGTATATTATACGGTGATAATACCTGGGTGTATATTATATGGTGATAATACCCGGGTGTATATAATACGGTGATAATACCCGGGTGTATATTATACAGTGATGATACCCGGGTGTATATTATACGGTGATAATACCCGGGTGTAAATTATACGGTGATAATACCCGGGTGTATATTATACGGTGATAATACCCGGGTGTATATTATACGGTGATAATACCCGGGTGTATATTATACGGTGATAATACCCGGGTGTATATTATACGGTGATAATACTCGGGTGTATATTATACGGTGATAATACCCGGGTGTATATAATACGGTGATAATACCCGTGTGTATATTATACGGTGATAATGGTTGGGTGTATATTATACGGTGATAATATCCAGGTGTATATTATACGGTGATAATATCCGGGTGTATATTATACGGTGATAATATCCGGGTGTATATAATACGGTGATAATACTTGGGTGTATATTATACGGTGATAATACCCGGGTGTATATAATACGGTGATAATACCCGGGTGTATATTATACGGTGATGATACCCGGGTGTATATTATACGGTGATAATACCCGGGTGTATATTATACGGTGATAATACCCGGGTGTATATTATACGGTGATAATACCCGGGTGTATATTATACAGTGATAATATCCAGGTGTGTATAATACGGTGATAATACCCGGGTGTATATTATACGGTGACAATGGTTGGGTGTATATTATACGGTGATAATACCCGGGTGTATATAATACGGTGATAATACCCGGGTGTATATTATACGGTGATAAAACCCGGGTGTATATTATACAGTGATAATATCCGGGTGTATATAATACGGTGATAATACCCGGGTGTATATTATATGGTGATAATGGTTGGGTGTATATTATACAGTGATAATACCCGGGTGTATATTATACGGTGATAATACCCGGGTGTATATTATACGGTGATAATGGTTGGGTGTATATTATACAGTGATAATACCCGGGTGTATATTATACGGTGATAATACCCGGGTGTATATTATACGGTGATAATGGTTGGGTGTATATAATACGGTGATAATACCCGGGTGTATATAATACGGTGATAATACCCGGGTGTATATTATACGGTGATAATACCCGGGTGTATATAATACGGTGATAATACCCGGGTGTATATTATACGGTGATAATACCCGGGTGTATATAATACGGTGATAATACCCGGGTGTATATTATACGGTGATAATACCCGGGTGTATATAATACGGTGATAATACCCGGGTGTATATTATACGGTGATAATGGTTGGGTGTATATTATACGGTGATAATACCCGGGTGTATATTATACGGTGATAATACCCGGGTGTATATTATACGGTGATAATACCCGGGTGTATATTATACGGTGATAATACCCGGGTGTATATTATACAGTGATAATATCCGGGTGTATATTATACGGTGATAATACCCGGGTGTATATAATACGGTGATAATACCCGGGTGTATATTATATGGTGATAATGGTTGGGTGTATATTATACAGTGATAATACCCGGGTGTATATTATACGGTGATAATACCCGGGTGTATATTATACGGTGATAATGGTTGGGTGTATATTATACAGTGATAATACCCGGGTGTATATTATACGGTGATAATACCCGGGTGTATATTATACGGTGATAATGGTTGGGTGTATATTATACGGTGATAATACCCGGGTGTATATAATACGGTGATAATACCCGGGTGTATATTATACGGTGATAATACCCGGGTGTATATAATACGGTGATAATACCCGGGTGTATATTATACGGTGATAATGGTTGGGTGTATATTATACGGTGATAATACCCGGGTGTATATTATACGGTGATAATACCCGGGTGTATATTATACGGTGATAATGGTCACCTGTATATTCTTTGCGGTCTCTGAAGACTCCTCTTGACCTCCTCTATCCTCTCTCTTCGGTATTTCCAGCCTCTTCTCTCCCCTCCTCCGGTTTCAGGGAGGTGATGATTGGTCGGTGGTGTAACGCTCTGCGGTGGCGGTTCGGGATAATCTCCCTCTTCTGATCTGTAATATCCTCCAAATTCCCTCTGATCTGGGATCATTGGAGGGGGCGGGGATATCGGGGCGATGTTCAGGGGCCCCGGTTATCATTTATTATAGGGCCAAATTACATCGGGTGCTCCACCGCCCTTCATTCCTATCATTCCAAAGGCGTCATCAACATTATATCACCAAAAGTATTGGGACACCTCTCTATATACACTATATCACCAAAAGTATTGGGACGCCTTTACACACATGAACTTTAATGGCATCCCAGTCTTAGTCCGTAGGGTTCAATATTGAGTTGGCTCCGCCCTTTGCAGCTATAACAGCTTCAACTCTTCTGGGAAGGCCGTCCACAAGGTTTAGGAGTGTCTATGGGAATGTTTCACCATTCTTCCAGAAGAGCATTTGTGAGGTCAGGCACTGATGCGGGCGAAAAGGCCTGGATGAGTGAGTTTGGGGTGAAGGAACATGACTGGCCTGCACAGAGTCCTGACCTCAACCCGATAAAACATTGGCATGAATTAGAGTGGAGACTGCCAGCCAGGCCTTCTCATCCAACATCAGTGCCTGACCTCACAAATGCCCTTCTGGAAGAATGGTCAAACATTCCCATAGACACTCCTAAACCTTGTGGACGCCTTCCCAGAAGAGTTGAAGCTGTTATAGCTGCAAAGGGTGGGCCAACCCAATATTGAACTGTCCCAATACTTTTTGTAATATAGTGAATGTCTCAGGGATATCTCAGGTGATAATCAGATATATATATCAGGTATGTCTCAAAAAATCTCAGGTATTTTTAATGTATATCTCAGGTATATATCAGGTATATCTCAGGTATATCTCAGGTATATCTCAGGTATATATCAGGTATATATCAGGTATATATCAGGTATGTCTCGAGTATTTCTCAGGTATATCTCAGGTATATATCAGGTATGTCTCGAGTATTTCTCAGGTATATCTCAGGTATATATCAGGTATGTCTCGAGTATTTCTCAGGTATATCTCAGGTATATATCAGGTATATATCAGGTATGTCTCAGGTATGTCTCGAGTATTTCTCAGGTATGTATCAGGTATATCACAGGTATGTCTCAGGTATATATCAGGTATGTTTCGGGTATATATAAGGTATGCCTCGGGTATTTCTCAGGTATGTCTCAGGTATATATCAGGTATTTCTCGGATATTTCTCAGGGATGTATCGGGTATATCTAAATTATATCTCAGGTAAATTTCAGGTATGTCAAAGGTATTTCTCAGGAAGTAAAGGACTACAGAATAGTCTATACTCTGCACAGAGGGGTCCCCCCGGTCCTCTATATTATATTGCACGGGGGTCTATGATATAACATCGGTCTATACTCTGCACAGAGGGGTCCCGGTCCCATATAGTATATTGCACAGGGGTCTATGATATAACATCGGTCTATACTATGCACAGAGGGGTCCCAGTCCTCTATACTCTGCACAGAGGGGTCCCGGTCCTCTATACTATATTGCATGGAGGTCTATGATATAACATCGGTCTATACTCTGCACAGCAGGGTCCCGGTCCTCTATAGTATATTGCACGGGGGTCTATGATATAACATCGGTCTATACTCTGCACAGAGGGGTCCCGGTCCTCTATAGTATATTGCACGGGGGTCTATGATATAACAGCGGTCTATACTCTGCACAGAGGGGTCCCGGTCCTCTATAGTATATTGCACGGGGGTCTATGATATAACAGCGGTCTATACGCTGCACAGAGGGGTCCCAGTCCTCTATACTCTGCACAGAGGGGTCCCGGTCCCATATAGTATATTGCACAGGGGTCTATGATATAACATCGGTCTATACTCTGAACAGAGGGGTCCCAGTCCTCTATACTCTGCACAGAGGGGTCCCGGTCCTCTATACTATATTGCATGGAGGTCTATGATATAACATCGGTCTATACGCTGCACAGCAGGGTCCCGGTCCTCTATATTATATTGCACGGGGGTCTATGATATAACATCGGTCTATACGCTGCACAGAGGGGTCCCGGTCCAGTATAGTATATTGCACAGCGGTCTATACGCTGCAGATGGACATTATTATTGCTGGGTGGCAGGTGTCACCCTGGGCGCTCTGTGTGTGCGGATCGCCCTGAGGGGGGCGGGGCTGTCTAAGAATAACTGTAAAGTGAACCCTTCTCCTCCAGATAAAGGCATGTGCAGGGCTCAGAGCAGCAGCCAATCGCCATGTGAGGGGGGTATGACATCACAGCGACATGTTTCACACCTCTGCTTTCTGACCAATAGGGTGACCCCGGTCATTATAAAGGGGGAGATTTCGGGACACTCAGACGGGTCACCCTGAAGTTTGCTCCGTCTCTACAGCAGGTAATGTGCACTGCTTAACCCTTTCCTTCCAGGGAATATTCCCAGACCCCCAAAGGCTGAGGATGGAACCCTAAAAAATTCCGGTACCCCCCAATCCAGGGGGCTCCCACCCCCCAATCCAGGGGGCTTACACCCCCCAACAACAGCCGCTGCAGAACCGTCACCACCCCCCACCCTAAAATATCCCCAAATCTGCAGCTTTAGCCCCCAACATGCAGATCATCGCTCTGCAGGTCCCCTATATACCTTACATCCCATGAATGGGCAATGTGTTCAGTCTGCAGAGCATTTCACCCTCTCTGTCATTGCAGAACACTTGTATGCATTTCTGCAGAGCATCTCCCCCTGTCCTTGTTTATTTGCAAGGCTCTGTAGAGCATCTCTCCCTGTCCCGGTCCATTTGCAAGCCTCTGCAGAGCATCTCTTCTGATCCCAATCTATTGGCCAGCCTCTGCAGAGCATCTATCTCGGTCCTGATCCATTCACCGGGCTCTGCAGAGCATCTCCCCCTGTCCTTGTTTATTTGCCATGCTATGCAGAGCATCTCTCCCTGTCCTGGTCCATTTGCCAGCCTCTGCAGAGCATCTCTCCCGGTCCTGATCCATTCGCCAGCCTCTGCAGAGCATCTCTCCCGGTCCTGATCCATTCACCAGCCTCTGCAGAGCATCTTTCCCGGTCCTGATCCATTCGCCAGCCTCTGCAGAGCATCTCTCCCGGTCCTGATCCATTCGCCAGCCTCTGCAGAGCATCTCTCCCGGTCCTGATCCATTCACCAGCCTCTGAAGAGCATCTCTCCCTGTCCCTGTCCATTCACCAGCCTCTGCAGAGCATCCCTCCCTTTCCTCAGCCATTCACCAGCCTCTGCAGAGCATCTGTCCTGGTCTATTCACCAGCTTCTGCAGAGTATCTCTCCCCGTCACCATTATAGCTCTAATCATGTGTATGTGTGATAGACACAACGCTCTACTTCCACACAATCGGTGGGATCTACAGAGCATTTCACCAATCTCAGCACAGAATATCCCTTTCCTGATAACCTGTCATTGAGACCAGATGACGACCCTTGCACCCCCCCCCCCATACCTGCATGTGACACGGGATGGGGGGCGCCTCCTGTAATTTCCGCTTTACCCCATCACCACAATTGTCTACCCTTCACCCTCCCCCTCACATAACCCCCATTGGGGTCACCCTCTACCCCCTCTGTTACCACTACTGTCTACCCCTCCCTCTCCTAGAACCCCCACCGGGGTCACCCTCTACCCCCTCTGCTACCACTACTGTCTACCCCTCCCTCTCCTAGAACCCCCACCGGGGTCACCCTCTACCCTACTCTGTTACCTCCAATGTTTACCCCTCCCCCTCCTGGAACCCCCACTGGGGTCACCCTCTACCCCACTTTATTACCACCAATGTCTACCCAACCCTCTCCCCCATTACCCCACCGGGGTCACCTTCTACCCCCCCCCCCCATCACCACAAAACATCTACCCTACACCTCTCCTCCTATAACCTCCACTGTGGCCTCCCTCCACCCCCTTTTTAATTGCCAATATTTACCCCACCCTCCCCCTCCCGTAGCCCCCCGTAACTCCTTCTGTCACCCCTGAAGTCTTCCCTCCACCCTTCTGTAACTTCCACTCTTCCACCACCAAACGTCATTTCTACCCCATTATAGCATTGTAATCCGGGGGGGAGGAGGGGGCTTCCAATGTCCCCCTTCACCCTCCCCCATCACCACCATCAATGTCACCCTCTCTCCTCTCTGTTTACTACCAGCAATGTGAATTCCTCCGACCCCCCCCCCCCTCCCCGGTCACATCACACTGCTGCCACCTGTCACCCTGGCTGGGGCTTCAACATTGTGCAATCTATATATACCCAAAATGTGCTGCCACTGCACTCCCAGATTGTCACACCGCCACTCTACTACACCGGAGTCACGTACACACCCCCAGATCCACCTATCATACACCCCCAGATCCTCCATTCATACACCTCCAGATCCTCCACACCCCCAGATCCACCTATCCTACACCTCCAGATCCTCCAGACCCCCAGATCCACCTATCCTACACCTCCAGATCCTCCACACCCCCAGATCCACCTATCCTACACCTCAAGATCCTCCACACCCCCAGATCCACCTATCCTACACCTCAAGATCCTCCACACCCCCAGATCCACCTATCATACACCTCAAGATCCTCCACACCTCCAGATCCTCCACACCCCCAGATCCTCCACACCCCCAGATCCACCTATCCTACACCTCAAGATCCTCCACACCCCCAGATCCACCTATCCTACACCTCAAGATCCTCCACACCCCCAGATCCACCTATCATACACCTCAAGATCCTTCACACCTCCAGATCCTCCACACCCCCAGATCCTCCACACCCCCAGATCCACCTATCCTACACCTCAAGATCCTCCACACCCCCAGAACCTCCACACACATTGTACGCTCACATTGCTTCAGCAACATGATCCACCATGGGCTCTTAGGAGTTAAACGCCTCATGTCCAGGTTATCCAGGACTTTGGAGCCCAAGAGTCGAGAGACCTCCAGGACTAAGGCGAGGAGGGGCAACTTTCAGGCTGGAGGTAATTCTGGCACCAATCTCCTTTGGCATCTCCGGCACGCAAACAGCCGTCTCCAGCAGCTCACATAACACGTGTAGAAGACTCCAACAGCTGCTGGGCCTCCGGTGATATTTTTGACACATTGACTCCACTGTAACCATAATACTCAGTCTGGCTGCGTGACAGGGAAACGTTATCTGAACTACACAGCACAACCGGCCACAACCAACAACCAGTCCACCTGTCCCCGAAATATACACCTACCAGCCTGGGGTCCTCTGCTCCTAGACCAACACTAACCAATCTGGTCCTCATACCTACCGGCCTGGGGTCCTCTACTCCTAGCCCAACACTAACTCCTCTGGTCCTCATACCTACTGGCCTGGGGTCCTCTACTCCTAGCCCAACATAACTCCTCTGGTCCTCAAACCTACCGGCCTGAGGTCCTTTTCCCCTAACTCAACACTAACTCCTCTGGCCCTCAAACATACCAGCCTGAGGTCCTTTACTCCTAGACCAACACTAACTCTTCTGGTCCTCATACCTACCGGCCTGAGGTCCTTTACTCCTAGCCCAACACTAACTCTTCTTGTCCTCATACCTACCAGCCTGAGGTCCTTTACTCCTAGACCAACACTAACTCTTCTGGTCCTCATACCTACCGGCCTGGGGTCCTCTACTCCTAGCCCAACACTAACTCTTCTGATCCTCATACCTACCGGCCCGAGGTCCTCTACTCCTAGCCCAACACTAACTCTTCTGATCCTCATACCTACCATCCTGAGGTCCTCTATTCCTATCCTAACACTAACTCTTCTGATCAGTATACCTATTAGCCTGAAGTCCTCTACTCCTAGCCCAACACTAACTCTTCTGATCTGTATACCTCCTAGTCCAATACTAACTTCTGATCCGTATACCTACCGGCCTGAGGTCCTCTACTCCTAGACCAATACTAACTCTTCTGGTCCTCATCCAGATTTCTCCACCAGTCCATTCACATCCTGAACTTTTTCTCTCTTCCAGGTCCAGCCCGATCTCTCATCATGCCTTTCGGAAACACCCACAATGCCTACAAGCTGAACTTCTCCTCTGAGGAGGAATTCCCAGATCTCTCCCAGCACAACAACCATATGGCCAAAGCCCTGACACCTGACATCTACAAGAAGCTGAGAGATAAGACAACTCCCAGTGGCTTCACACTTGATGACATCATCCAGACCGGTGTGGACAACCCAGGTAGGTCTATAAGACAAAGCCTTCCAAATAATTTTCATAAGTGACTATACTAGTATCTGACTGTGTGCTCGGATCTATTGTGGTGGGACAGGTCCACCATTGCTATGCTGTCTCTCGGGAAATCCCCAGTTTTATGTCCCCATCATCTGCCTTTAAGGGTATGGTGATGTTGAAGGGCAATGGTCAGTTCACTAAAGTGCAAAGTACATGGAAGTCCCACAAGTCACACTATGACAGTCAGTCACTTGTTAATGAAAAGCCCAAACCTTAACAAAGACCCGTCATCAATAGTCCTATTATTATTATTCATTTTCTGTATGAGTAATAAGTAATGACTGATGGAAGCTTTGAGCTCATGGTGCTCCCCAATAGACAGTTCTAGAGACTTTGGGGTGTCGTGGTTTGAGGAGTCGTGGTTGAGTTTCTGTACCTATTTTAGTAAAAAAAGCCCCGGTCACATGTTTGCAGTTGACTGGAGCTTTGTGACATCATCTTGAATATTGTAAATGACGGTGTTTTCCTCCGCAGGTCACCCCTACATCATGACTGTGGGCTGCGTCGCTGGTGACGAGGAATCCTATGAGGTCTTCAAGGATCTGCTTGACAAAGTTATTGAGGACCGTCACAACGGCTACAAACCCACCGACAAGCACAAGACCGACCTGAACTGGAACAACCTGAAGGTAGGTTTATGTGAGCTGAAGGTCCATGGATGGGGACCGGGGGGTGGCGTGAAGTGGGGTGATGACATTTTTAGACTTAGAGTCTTCTATGTCCCAATGTTCTGCTGATGCATTTCTGCTCAGTAAAGTCTACTGATAGAGAGGTGTGCTCATCACTCACCCTTCCCTTCCCCATCTCTGATCCCAGTAAAGTCTACTGATAGAGAGGTGTGCTCATCACTCACCCTTCCCTTCCCCATCTCTGATCCCAGTAAAGTCTACTGATAGAGAGGTGTGCTCATCGCTCACCCTTCCCTTCCCCATCTCTGATCCCAGTAAAGTCTACTGATAGAGAGGTGTGCTCATCACTCACCCTTCCCTTCCCCATGTCTGATCCCAGTAATGTCTACTGATAGAGAGGTGTGCTCATCACTCACCCTTCCCTTCCCCATCTCTGATCCCAGTAAAGTCTACTGATAGGGAGGTGTGCTCATCACTCACCCTTCCCTTCCCCATGTCTGATCCCAGTAATGTCTACTGATAGAGAGGTGTGCTCATCACTCACCCTTCCCTTCCCCATCTCTGATCCCAGTGAAGTCTACTGATAGAGAGGTGTGCTCATCACTCACCCTTCCCTTCCCCATCTCTGATCCCAGTGAAGTCTACTGATAGAGAGGTGTGCTCATCACTCACCCTTCCCTTCCCCTTCTCTGATCCCAGTGATGTCTACTGATAGAGAGGTGTGCTCATCACTCACCCTTCCCTTCCCCATCTCTGATCCCAGTGAAGTCTACTGATAGAGAGGTGTGCTCATCACTCACCCTTCCCTTCCCCATGTCTGATCCCAGTAATGTCTACTGATAGAGAGGTGTGCTCATCACTCACCCTTCCCTTCCCCATCTCTGATCCCAGTAATGTCTACTGATAGAGAGGTGTGCTCATCACTCACCCTTCCCTTCCCCATCTCTGATCCCAGTGAAGTCTACTGATAGAGAGGTGTGCTCATCACTCACCCTTCCCTTCCCCATGTCTGATCCCAGTAATGTCTACTGATAGAGAGGTGTGCTCATCGCTCACCCTTCCCTTCCCCATCTCTGATCCCAGTTAAGTCTACTGATAGAGAGGTGTGCTCATCACTCACCCTTCCCCTACTCAGTCACTTTTTTGGGTGGTAAAAATTTTTGGTCAATTTCCTTCCACTAGTTTCTGAATTAAAAATGAGACTGTTAATGTGAACTTTGCTCCGGGCAGGGTGGAGATGACCTGGACCCAAACTACGTTCTGAGCAGCCGTGTCAGGACTGGCCGCAGCATCAAGGGATACACCCTCCCCCCACACTGCAGCCGTGGTGAGCGCCGTGCCATTGAGAATTTGTCCATCAAAGGTAAGAAGCTTCTGGAAGTTCTGGTGACACCCACCGATAGTACGGGATGAAACGAGCTGATGTCAATATTTAGTGATCTGGTGGTGCAATCTGCGCTAACTGGTGGTCCTGTAAACTCCCCCCAGTGTCACCGGGTGCGTAGAATCGTTTCCAGGCGATGAAGTTAGGTAACATGGCCTCTGTCCTCCCAGAACGCTCGTATTTTGGAATTATTTTACATACCTATACCTATTAATATAATAATAGCTGGAAGACCACAAGAGCAGTGCTGTATTTTGGCCTAGGCCAACAAGGCCCAGGCCTAGGGCAGCACTTTGCAGGGGGGCAGCAAAAAAGTTCCCCCCTCCACCTGAGATTCTATTTGGCCAGTGGTTGCTAGAGCTGCCTCTTGCACCCCCCTCCTCTCTTTCTCACCCCCCTCTTCCCTCTCTCTCATTCCCCCTCTCTCTCTCATCCCCCCTCTCTCTCTCTCCCATCCCCCCCTCTCTCTCTCTCATCCCCCCTTCTCTCTCTCTCTCTCCCCCCTCTCTCTCTCCCACCCCCCTCTCTCTCCCATCCCTCTCTCTCTCTCTCTCTCTCATATCCCCCCTCTCTCTCTCTCTCTCGCTCATCTCCCCCTCTCTCTCTCATCTCCCCCCCCTCTCTCTCTCTCTCTCTCTCTCTCATCCCCCCTCTCTCTCTCTCCCATCCCCCCTCTCTCTCTCTCTCTCATCCCCCCCTCTCTCTCTCTCTCCCCCCCCTCTCTCTCCCATCCCTCTCTCTCTCTCTCTCATCTCCCCCTCTCTCACTCCCCCCCTCTCTCTCCCTCACCCACCCCCCTCTCTCTTCCACCCCCCCCCCTCTCGTGAGATCTCAGGGGTGCATGCTGCGACTTGTAGTCCTTAAATTTTGGAGGGAGTCACATCCGTTAAAAAGGAAGGAGTGGGGCAAATTTACATAGGAGGGTGAGGGGGGGGGGGCAATTTTAGTCTTGCCTAGGGCAGCACAAAACCAAAATACACCACTGCACAAGAGGTATTCCACCTTCTGATATATGGGGCAAAAGAGGACCTGTCCTGTGCTGGCAGAACTTCTAAACCACATGAGGGTCACCATAGAGAATACAGAATGTACATGTCCTCTACATACTGCTATGAGTCCTATATACCAACACCTGTATTATACATAAAAAAGAGGACCTGTCCTGTGCAGGGGGGGGCAGAAGATTATATCTGAGCCATCAGGGTAACTGTACTGCGTAGAGATTACATACAAGCCCTATGCAAACCACTATCAGTCCTATATACCATCACCTGTATTATATATCCATCTCTTCTAACATATATATATATACATATATATATATATATAATATATCCATCTCTTTTGCTTTTCCAGCTCTCAGCAGTCTCTCTGGAGAGTTCAAAGGAAAGTACTACCCCCTGAAGGACATGACAGATGCCGAGCAGCAGCAGCTGATTGACGATCACTTCCTCTTTGACAAGCCTGTGTCCCCTCTTCTGCTGGCCGCTGGTATGGCCCGTGACTGGCCCGATGGTCGTGGTATCTGGTAAGTGCCACTGGGGGGGCTCTTCCATTGTCCATATAGTCTCCATCATGTGATATAGATGGGGTTCAGGTATAGGAATACACCTTGGGTCTCCTCTGTAGAGTCTCCATCATGTGATATAGATGGGGGTCAGGTATAGGAATACACATCGGGCCTTCTCTGTAGAGTCTCTATGATGTGATATAGATGGGGGTCAGATATAGCAAAACATGTCGGGCCACCTCTGTAGACTCTCCATGATATGATATAGATGGGGGTCAGATATAGGAATACATGTCGGGCCTCATCTGTGAAGTCTCTATCTTGTGATATAGATGGGGGGTCAGGTATAGGAATACACCTTGGGTCTCCTCTGTAGATTCTCTATGGCGTGATATAGATGGGGGTCAGGTATAGGAATACACCCTGGGCCTCCTCTCTGTAGAGTCTCTATGATGTGATATAGATGGGGATCAGATATAGGAATACACCTTGGGTCTCCTCTGTAGAGTCTCTATGATGTGATATAGATGGGGGTCAAGTATAGAAATTCACCTCGGGTCTCCCCTGTAGAGTCCCAATGATGTGATATAGAATAGGAATACACCTCGGGCCTCCTCTGTAGAGTCTCTATGATGTGATATCGATGGGGGTCAAGTATAGAAATTCACCTCGGGTCTCCCCTGTAGAGTCCCAATGATGTGATATAGAATAGGAATACACCTCGGGCCTCCTCTGTAGAGTCTCTATGATGTGATATCGATGGGGATCAGATATAGGAATACACATCAGGCCTCCTCTGTAGAGTCTCTATGATGTGATATAGAATAGGAATACACCTTGGGTCTCCCCTGTAGAGTCCCTATGATGTGATATAGATGGGGGTCAGATATAGGAATACACCTTGGGCCTCATCTGTAGAGTCTCTATGATGTGATAAAGATGGGGGTCAGATATAGGAATACACATCCAGCCTCCTCTGTAGAGTCTCTATGATGTGATATAGATGGGGGTCAGGTATAGGAATACACATTGGGCCTCATCTGTAGAGTCTCTATGATTTGATATAGATGGGGGTCAGATATAGGAATACACATCCAGCCTCCTCTGTAGAGTCTCTATGATGTGATATAGATGGGGGTCAGGTATAGGAATACACCTTGGGCCTCATCTGTAGAGTCTCTATGATGTGATATAGATGGGGGTCAGATATAGGAATACACCTTGGGCCTCCTCCGTAGAGTCTCTATGATGTGATATAGATAGGGGTCAGATATAGGAATACACCTTGGGCCTCCTCCGTAGAGTCTCTATGATGTGATATAGATGGGGATCAGATATAGGAATACACCTTGGGCCTCCTCCGTAGAGTCTCTATGATGTGATATAGATAGGGGTCAGATATAGGAATACACCTTGGGCCTCCTCTGTAGAGTCTCTATGATGTGATATAGATGGGGATCAGATATAGGAATACACCTTGGGCCTCATCTGTAGAGTCTCTATGATGTGATATAGATGGGGGTCAGATATAGGAATACACATCCAGCCTCCTCTGTAGAGTCTCTATGATGTGATATAGATAGGGGTCAGGTATAGGAATACACATTGGGACTCCTCTGTAGAGTCTCTATGATGTGATATAGATAGGGGTCAGGTATAGGAATACACCTTGGGCCTCCTCCGTAGAGTCTCTATGATGTGATATAGATAGGGGTCAGATATAGGAATACACCTTGGGCCTCCTCCGTAGAGTCTCTATGATGTGATATAGATGGGGATCAGATATAGGAATACACCTTGGGCCTCCTCCGTAGAGTCTCTATGATGTGATATAGATAGGGGTCAGATATAGGAATACACCTTGGGCCTCCTCCGTAGAGTCTCTATGATGTGATATAGATGGGGATCAGATATAGGAATACACCTTGGGCCTCCTCCGTAGAGTCTCTATGATGTGATATAGATAGGGGTCAGATATAGGAATACACCTTGGGCCTCCTCTGTAGAGTCTCTATGATGTGATATAGATAGGGGTCAGGTATAGGAATACACATTGGGACTCCTCTGTAGAGTCTCTATGATGTGATATAGATGGGGGTCAGATATAGGAATATACCTTGGGCCTCCTCTGTAGAGTCTCTATGATGTGATATAGATGGGGGTCAGATATAGGAATACAATCAGGCCTCCTCTGTAGAGTCTCTATGGTGCCATGTTTTTATCAGCTCATGTCACTTTGAGTTGTCATCTTATTTCTCCAGGCACAACGACAACAAGAGCTTCCTTGTGTGGGTAAATGAAGAGGACCATCTGAGAGTCATCTCCATGGAGAAGGGAGGAAACATGAAGCAGGTTTTCAAACGCTTCTGTGAGGGTCTTCAGAAGGTAAGCCCACCTGTGATCTTCATCAACAATCATTGTAATACTCATATATAACATATCCATCAGATGTGATGACCTGTGGGGAAATACATTCTGGTATCAGAATCCCCTCATAAGAGACAAATGTTGTCATGAAATACCTTGTCCCTCGTCCTTTCTGTTCCATCTCCTGACGTGGTCCCATGTTTGTTCTGTGCAGATTGAGGAGATCTTCAAGGCTGCAGGACATCCCTTCAGCTGGAGCGAGCATCTGGGTTACATCCTCACTTGCCCATCCAACTTGGGCACAGGTCTGAGAGGCGGTGTCCATGTCAAGCTTCCCAACCTCAGCAAACACCCCAAATTCGAGGAGGTCCTGACCAGACTGCGTCTGCAGAAGAGAGGCACTGGTGAGTACATTTCATGTCAATTTCTATCCACTCCAGTAAACCCAGTCTCTGAAATCAAAGATTTAACATAACTAAAGAATATGGCAGTCCTTCATAATTGATTGGGCCAGCAAAAAACAAGCACCAGAAAGGAGCTGAAATCCTGGGGTTGAAGGGGTCCTTATTCGGGATAGTCATTCCATATATGATTTGCTGGATGCCATCTGTGGATTTGAGACTACAACCTGGGTGTCCTTATAACTGGAAGGTCACCCTGGTGAGATAACATAAAACAAATGCCCTCCATCTGAAGCCATGACAAGAACATTACTTGTGCCATCATCCAGTCCACTTACACGCGTGTCTTCTTCCTCCGCAGGTGGCGTTGACACAGCTGCAGTTGGTGGCACCTTCGATATCTCCAATGCTGACAGATTGGGCTTCTCTGAGGTCGAACAGGTCCAGATGGTGGTTGATGGTGTGAAGCTGATGATTGAGATGGAGAAGAAGCTGGAGAAGGGACAGCCCATCGATGACTTGGTGCCAGCCCAGAAGTAAAGGGCTTATTAGAGACAGAGCTTAACAACTCCCCTCGTAAGGACACCGGAGAAGAGGGGGGCATGGAGACCCCAGGAACACCATTAGAGGTTGAAAGAAAATCGTCTTCAGGGGGGTGACAGTAGAGATGGGGGAAGAGAGAGTGTGATGGGAGAGAGCCTGGCGGCACCAGTCATTAGCGGCCTTTATTCCTATCTCTCTGAGTTACGGGTGGCTTTTTGTACAGTTGTCATGTATTTATTACACATATTTCCAGCTTTCCCTCCCTCTTCCCCCATGTGTTCTGTGTCCCTCCTGTGATCAGATGAAGACAATAAAGACACAATTTGGCCTCTTAATCATCTCTGTCCCTCACTTTGCTGTGTATGTGATCAGTATGTGTGCAATGAGATCTGTGAATGAATGGCTGGTGACCTCTTCAGATCTGGAAATGTCCAGGAAAACACAATGCCTCTTCCTTCCAGCAAAGTCACCAAAGATGGTCCTGCTGCCGATAATGCTGTTCGGTAGTGAAAAGCTCGCTGTACAATTGTTTCGCCATACATGAAAAGAGCGAATCACTGGGTAGAGAGAACCTGCTAGGCGGAAATGGTCCGAGGTTCATGGTGGAGGAGCATGCTGTGGAGGTTCATGGTGGAGGTTGATGGTGGAGGAGCATGGTGGAGGTTGATGGTGGAGGAGCATGGTGGAGGTTGATGGTGGAGGAGCATGGTGGAGGTTGATGGTGGAGGTTCATGGTGGAGGTTGATGGTGGAGGAGCATGGTGGAGGAGCATGGTGGAGGAGCATGCTGTGGAGGTTCATGGTGGAGGAGCATGGTGGAGGTTCATGGTGGAGGAGCATGCTGTGGAGGTTCATGCTGTGGAGGTTCATGGTGGAGGTACATGCTGTGGAGGTTCATGGTGGAGGTTCATGCTGTGGAGGTTCATGCTGTGGAGGTTCATGGTGGAGGTTCATGCTGTGGAGGTTCATGGTGGAGGTTCATGCTGTGGAGGTTCATGGTGGAGGTTCATGGTGGAGGAGCATGCTGTGGAGGTTCATGGTGGAGGTTCATGGTGGAGGAGCATGCTATGGAGGTTCATGGTGGAGGAGCATGCTGTGGAGGTTCATGGTGGAGGAGCATGCTGTGGAGGTTCCACATAGCTGACATAGTTCTGTGCAAGTCCTTCACAGGACCTTATCAGCCAAAGTCTCAGGGGCTAAATATCATGGCATGCCTTGGTGGCTACATATCATGGTGTGACTCTGATGTGGCTTCACTATGACATCCTCTGATTAGAGTTGGGTTGAACACAGACACACATCTATTGGGTTCATCCAAAAGGCAAAAATAATTAAAAACCTTCCATCCTCAGAAGATTAAACCAAAAGCTGACCCAGGGGAAGGTAAAAAACCCTTATAAAGTATTGCCCAAAATCCTATTCCATCCTGATCCCCCAAGGGTATTCCCTGGGTCAACAATCTATACCAGCCATTCCCAACCAAGATTCCTCCAGAGTTTGCAAATGGTTCCTTATGCTGTGGCTGACTGACCTCCCACCTGATAGTGCCTCCATAGCTCGAGAACCAACGCCATTTGGCAAAGCCAACAGCATGACGCCAATTATCTTTTTTGCTGTTTGTAAGGGTGGCAATATGACCACCCTGATAGGGAGGGCATTCTTCCCAATGACCACCAATGTAATAAACATTCTTCCTACTGACCACCGCTATAGGGAGGACATTCTTCTTAATGACCACCAATATAAGCATGACATTCTCCCTACTGACCACCACTATAAGGAGGGCATTCTTTCTACTGACCACCACTATATGCACTATATGGAGGGCATTCTTTCTACTGACCACTAATATAGGCAGGGCATTATTTCTACTGACCACCAATGTAAGGGACATTCTTCCTTCTGACCACCAATGTAAGGAGGACATTCTTCCCACTGACCACCAATGTAAGGGGCATTCTTCCTACTGACCACCAATGTAAGGGGCATTCTTCCCACTGATCACCAATGTAAGGAGGACATTCTTCCCACTGACCACCAATGTAAGGGACATTCTTCCCACTGACCACCAATGTAAGGGGCATTCTTCCCACTGACCACCAATGTAAGGAGCATTCTTCCCACTGACCACCAATGTAAGGGACATTCTTCCCACTGACCACCAATGTAAGGGACATTCTTCCCACTGACCACCAATGTAAGGGACATTCTTCCCACTGACCACCAATGTAAGGGGCATTCTTCCCACTGACCACCAATGTAAGGGACATTCTTCCCACTGACCACCAATGTAAGGGACATTCTTCCCACTGACCACCAATGTAAGGGGCATTCTTTCTACTGACCACCACTATAAGGAGGATATTCTCCCTACTGACCACCACTTTAGGGAGGACATTCTTCCTACTGAAGCCATGACAAGAACATATAAGGGTCATTTTGACCTCTGATGAATTGGCATTGTAAAGGTTTCCCGAGACCTGAAATTTTTTTTAGGGGTTCCTCTTGGCTAAAAAAGAATGAGAAAAGCAGATCTCAACTGTCATTTTTATACTGATAGCCAGTTATGTTCTGTGCACTAGAAGATAAGTGCACCTTAAAACAAAGTGCACTTCTCCTTTTTGCCTCCTTCACCTGACCTGACCTAACCTACCTACCCTCCACAGATGCACACTTTCTTTCATCCAACGACCGCAGTTCCACCATTTGTTTACATCCAATACCGTCATTCTTCACTGTCCTGGCCAGGCCCACACATTACAGCCCCATGGACTTCTATGGGATTATCTCTGGCCTCAAGACACAGCCCTGTACAAATACTACCAGCCTACATCAGGTGTCCCCATCACTGTGTCCCCCTACATCTTATTCCTCTATCACAGTGCCCCCTTATATCATGTTCCCCTATCACAGTGTCCCCTTATATCATGTTCCCCTATCACAGTGTCTCCCTACATCTTATTCCCCTATCACAGTGCCCCCTTATGTCATGTTCCCTTATCTCAGTGCCTATAAACATCATATTCTCCTATCACACTGTCCTCCTAAATCATGTTCCCCCATCACAGTGTCCCCTTACATCAGGTTCCCCTATGTAAGGTACTTATACATCAAGCACCTCATGTACATCACGTTTTCCCATCACAGTGTACCCCTACATCAGGTTCCCCCATCAAAGTGCCCATTTACAGTCAGGTCCATAAATATTGGGACATCTACACAATTCTAATATTTTTGGCTCTATAATGGATTTGAAATGAAACAAACAAGATGTGCTTTAACTGCAGACTTTCAGCTTTAATTTGAGGGTATTTACATTCAAATCAGGTGAAAGGTGTAGAAATTACAACAGTTTGTATATGTGCCTCCCACTTTTTAAGGGACCAAAAATAATGGGACAATTGGCTGCTCAGCTGTTCCATGGCCAGCTGTGTGTTATTCCCTCATTATCCCATTTACAAGGAGCAGATAAAAGGTCCAGAGATAATTTCAAGTGTGCTATTTGCATTTGGAATCTGTTGCTGTCAACTCTCAATATGAGATCCAAAGAGCTGTCACTATCAGTGAAGCAAGCCATCATTAGGCTGAAAAAACAAAACAAACCCATCAGAGAGATAGCAAAAACATTAGGTTTGGCCAAATCAACTGTTTGGAACATCCTTAAAAAGAAAGAACGCACCGTGAGCTCAGCAACACCAAAAGACCCGGAAGACCATGGAAAACAACTGTGGTGGATGACCGAAGAATTCTTTCCCTGGTGAAGAAAACACCCTTCACAACAGTTGGCCAGATCAAGATCACTCTCCAGGAGGTAGGTGTATGTGTGTCAGATCAAGAACACTCTCCAGGAGGTAGGTGTATGTGTGCCAGATCAGGAACACTCTCCAGGAGGTAGGTGTATGTGTGCCAAAGTCAACAATCAAGAGAAGACTTCACCAGAGTGAATACAGACGGTTCACCACAAGATGTAAACCATTGGTGAGCCTCAAAAACAGGAAGGTCAGATTAGAGTTTGCCAAACAACATCTAAAAAAGCCTTCACAGTTCTGGAACATCCTATGGACAGATGAGACCAAGATCAACTTGTAGCAGAGTGATGGGAAGAGAAGAGTATGGAGAAGGAAAGGAACTGCTCATGATCCAAAGCATACCACCTCATCTGTGAAGCATGGTGGTGGTAGTGTCATGGCGTGGGCATGTATGGCTGCCAATGGAACTGGTTCTCTTGTATTTATTGATGATGTGACTGCTGACAGAAGCAGCAGGATGAATTCTGAAGTGTTTCAGGGAATATTATCGGCTCATATTCAGCCAAATGCTTCAGAACTCATTGGACGGCGCTTCACAGTGCAGATGGACAATGACCCGAAGCATACTGCGAAAGCAACCAAAGAGTTTTTTAAGGGAAAGAAGTGGAATGTTATGCAATGGCCAAGTCAATCACCTGACCTGAATCCGATTGAGCATGCATTTCACTTGCTGAAGACAAAACTGAAGGGAAAATGCCCCAAGAACAAGCAGGAACTGAAGACAGTTGCAGTAGAGGCCTGGCAGAGCATCACCAGGGATGAAACCCAGCGTCTGGTGATGTCTATGCGTTCCAGACTTCAGGCTGTAATTGTCTGCAAAGGATTTGCAATCCAGTATTAAAAAGTGAAAGTTTGATTTATGATTGTTAATCTGTCCCATTACTTTTGGTCCCTTAAAAAGTGGGAGGCACATATACAAACTGTTGTATTTCCTACACCGTTCACCTGATTTGGATACAAATACCCTCAAATTAAAGCTGAAAGTCTGCAGTTAAAGCACATTACAGTGCCCCTTACATCATGTTCCCCAATCACAGTGTCCCCCCCTTACATCAGGATCCCCTATCACAATGCCCATACACATCATGTTCCCCCATCACAGTGTCCCCCTACATTATGTTTCCCTATCACAAAGCCCATATACAGTACATCATGTTCCCCTTATCACAGTGTCCCCATACAGTACATCATGTTCCCCTATCACAGTGCCCCCATACATCATGTTCCCCTATCACAGTGCCCCCATACATCATGTTCCCCTATCACAGTGCCCCCATACATCATGTTCCCCTATCACAGTGCCCATATACATCAGGTTCCCCAATAACAGTGTCTCCCTACATCATGTTCCCCTTATCAGTGTCCATTTTTCATCATATTCCCCTGTCACAGTGCCCATATACATCACGTCCCCCCATCACAGTGCCCATATACATCAGGTTCCCCCATCACAGTGTCCCCTTACATTATGTGTCCCTATCACAGTGCTCATATACATCATGTACCCCCATCAAAGTGCCCCCCATACATCATGTTCCCCTATCACAGTGTCCCCATACATCATATCCCCCATCACAGTGCCCATATACAGCATGTTCCCCCATCACAGTGTCCCCATACATCATGTTCCCCCATCACAGTGCCCATATACAGCATGTTCCCCCATCACAGTGTCCCCATACATCATGTTCCCCCATCACAGTGTCCCCCATACATCATATCCCCCCATCACAATGTCCCCAATACATCATGTTCCCCTATCACAGTGCCCATATACATCATGTTCCCCTATCACAGTGCCCATATACATCATG
Organism: Pelophylax lessonae; assembly: GCF_965119305.1. Taxonomy (NCBI): domain Eukaryota; kingdom Metazoa; phylum Chordata; class Amphibia; order Anura; family Ranidae; genus Pelophylax; species Pelophylax lessonae. Next base: position 1,396,708 of record NC_138774.1, on the reverse strand, counting down.
TTCCCCTATCACAGTGCCCATATACATCATGTTCCCCTATCACAGTGCCCATATACATCATGTTCCCCCATCACAGTGCCCATATACATCATGTTCCCCCATCACAGTGCCCATATACATCATGTCCCCCCATCACAGTGCCCCCATACATCATGTTCCCCCATCACAGTGTCCCCTTACATCATATCCCCCCATCACAGTGCCCATATACATCAGTTTCCCCCATCACAGTGCCCATATACAGCATGTTCCCCCATCACAGTGTCCCCATACATCATGTTCCCCCATCACAGTGTCCCCATACAGCATGTTCCCCCATCACAGTGTCCCCCATACATCATATCCCCCCATCACAATGTCCCCAATACATCATGTTCCCCTATCACAGTGCCCATATACATCAGGTTCCCCTATCACAGTGCCCATATACATCATGTTCCCCCATCACAGTGCCCATATACATCATGTTCCCCCATCACAGTGCCCATATACATCAGGTTCCCCCATCACAGTGCCCATATACATCAGGTTCCCCCATCACAGTGCCCATATACATCATGTCCCCCCATCACAGTGCCCCCATACATCATGTTCCCCCATCACAGTGTCCCCTTACATCATATCCCCCATCACAGTGCCCATATACATCAGTTTCCCCCATCACAGTGCCCATATACATCAGGTTCCCCCATCACAGTGCCCATATACATCAGGTTCCCCCATCACAGTGCCCCCTTTCCAACCCCAGGATGTCCCCTTTTACATTTATAATGAAGAACTTTGCCCCAGGTTCACTATATGCGTCATCGATGTATGAAAAAAGGTGATCAGATCCAAATGAATTGCGTTGATGGTGACGAGATTGGATCCATCCTACCAGTTCTGATGGACCCAGTCAGATGATCCCATCCCGAGGCTCAGATAAAAAACACACCACACTTCAGATTTCAGGGTGACTTTAATAAATAGATTTGGGGTACATTTTCGGGGAGGGGTTCCACTGCTGCGATCTACACTACTCGCATGACTGCTGCGGCCGGAGCAATAATCAGACAGGACGATGTGGACAAAGGTGGATTTCGCACAGGATGCTGGGAGTTCTGTGTATAAAACATGAGTAAGAGGCGTGTACCGCTGACCACGTGTGACCGGTGGAGTTGGGGGGTCATTGATTGTAAGGCTTACAGATTGCCTCTGATTTAGAGTGCAGAAACCACAGCAGCCAATCAGAATCAATTCCTTGTTCTGACCGTATAATGGTGAAATCTGGTCACTGCACTCCAGCATTGTCCTCTGCACCAACAAAGTGCATGTGGTGCTGGTATATAGGGGCAGTACAGAGGGCATAAAGCTGGGTATGGGGGAGCCCATATGGTGGATCTGGTTTTGGGGGTAGGAGGGACAGCAGGTTACGGTGAGCACAGAGGAGTCGGAGCAGCCTGGGGTGATATAATGAGATCAGGGAATGTGGATATCAGCAGAAAGTGACTTGGAATTGTGGTGTAAATGTGAAGACCCCGGAGAGAAGGGTGACCTATAACATTGACAGACATTTGGCCTTCACTGCCCGCTGTCTTCTCAATCTCCGAACAGTTTGAAGCATATCTGACTGGATGAGGAGCAACCCAATACTGAACCTAGGTCCCGGGAAAAGGGGTAGACAGCGCAGTCAGCACATCGCACAGCTGCCCTGTGTGTAATACAGCAGAGCCATTCGTATGCCGGTCCAGTAATGGGCAGGGGATGGGGAGAGAAAAGGGATGAGGAGTGTGGCGAGAGATGGGTAAGGGATGAGGAGGGTGCGAGTGATGGGTAAGGGATGAGGAGTGCGGAAAGCGACGGGTAAGGGATGAGGAGTGCGGCGAGCGATGGGAAAGGGATGAGAAGTGTGCGAGTGATGGGTAAGGGATGAGAAGTGTGCGAGTGATGGGTAAAGGATGAGGAGTGTGGCGAGCAACGGGTAAGGGATGAGGAGGGTGGCGAGAGATGGGTAAGGGATAAGAAGGGTGGTGAGCGATGGGTAAGGGATGAGGAGTGTGACGAGAGATGGGTAAGGGATGAGGAGTGTGGCGAGCGATGGGTAAGTAATGAGGAGTGTGGCAAGCGATGGGTAGGGGATGAGGAGTGTGGCAAGCGATGGGTAAGGGATGAGGAGTGTGGCGAGAGATGGGTAAGTAATGAGGAGTGTGGCAAGCGATGGGTAGGGGATGAGGAGTGTGGCGAGAGATGAGTAAGGGATGAGGAGCGTGGCGAGCGATGGGTAAGGGATGAGGAGCATGGCGAGCGATGGGTAAGGGACGAGGAGCATGGCGAGCGACGGGTAAGGGATGAGGAGTGTGGCGAGAGATGGGTAAGGGATGAGGAGGGTGGTGAGCGGCAGGTAAGGGATGAGGAGCGTGGTGAGCGATGGGTAAGGAATGAGGAGCGTGGAGAGTGACGGGTAAGGGATAAGGAGTATGCGAGTGATGGATAAGGGAGGAGGAGTGTGGCAAACGATGGGTAAGGGATGAGGGGTGTAGCGAGTGACGGGTAAGGGATGAGGAGGGTGGCGAGCGATGAGTAAGGGATGAGGAGTGTGGCGAGCGATGGGTAAGGGATGAGGAGCGTGGCGAGCGATGGGTAAGGGATGAGGAGCATGGCGAGCGATGGGTAAGGGATGAGGAGCATGGCGAGCGATGGGTAAGGGATGAGGAGCATGGCGAGCGACGGGTAAGGGATGAGGAGTGTGGCGAGAGATGGGTAAGGGATGAGGAGTGTGGCGAGAGATGGGTAAGGGATGAGGAGTGTGGCGAGAGATGGGTAAGGGATGAGGTGTGTGGCGAGAGATGGGTAAGGGATGAGGAGTGTGGCGAGCAATGGTGTAAGGGATGAGGAGGGTGGCGAGTGACGTGTAAGGGATGAGGAGTGTGGCGAGTGACGAGTAAGGGATGAGGAGTGTGGCGAGAGATGAGTAAGGGATGAGGAGTGTGGCGAGTGATGGGTAAGGGAGGAGTGTGGCGAGCGATGGTGTAAGGGATGAGGAGTGTGGCGAGCAATGGGTAAGGGATGAGGAGTGTGGCGAACGATGGGTAAGGGATGAGGAGTGTGGCGAGCGATGGGTAAGGAATGAGGAGTGTGGTGAGCGATGGTGTAAGGGATGAGGAGTGTGGCAAGTGACGAGTAAGGGATGAGGAGTGTGGCGAGTGACGGGTAAGGGATGAGGAGCATGGCGAGCGATGGGTAAGGGAGGAGCATGGCGAGCGATGGGTAAGGGAGGAGTGTGGCGAGCGATGGTGTAAGGGATGAGGAGCGTGGTGAGTGATGGGTAAAGGAGGAGTGTGGCGAGCGAAGCGATGGTGTAAGGGAGGAGTGTGGCGAGCGATGGGTAAGGGATGAGGAGGGTGGAGAGCGATGGTGTAAGGGATGAGGAGCTTGGCGAGCGATGGGTAAGGGATGAGGAGTGTGGCGAGAGATGGGTAAGGGAGGAGTGTGGCGAGAGATGGGTAAGGGAGGAGTGTGGCGAGCGATGGTGTAAGCGATGGTGTAAGGGATGAGGAGCGTGGTGAGCAATGGTGTAAGTAATGAGGAGGGTGGCGAGCGATGGTGTAAGGGATGAGGAGCATGGCGAGCGATGGGTAAGGGAGGAGGAGCATGGCGAGCGATGGGTAAGGGAGTAAGGAATGAGGAGTTTAGTGCAGAGTGGATGCAGTACGATTCCATTGCGTGTTGTGAAGACTTGTGCTTACCACATACATGTTTATAGAGCAGATTCCGCACATCCTGTGTTAGACTGACTACTGGATATAATACAGAGAGATATAATACAAGGTGATCATACATCTACCATTGGATGGAGTCTAGTGATTGAGCAGACACCATATGGGATGGGACGTAGAATGGTGGCGGTGGTGGAGGTGTGAAGGTGTGCTCTTCTGTGTTGGGTTCACAGTATCCTCTCGGGGGGGAAACCTCAGCGTGCTACCGGATTGCATGTAGCGTTGGGTATGGAGAGCAGTGGGTGACCAGAGGGCATTCCCCTCCCCAATACTTAAAAGGTAAATTTGCGTGACCCGCACATATATACAGACCCGCCCACATGACCAGCAACCTATGGGTGTGAGTGGGCAGCGCAAGGGGAGGGGCATAAGAAGGCCAACATTCCATTCCTAATAAAAGGGAAACATTATCCAATAGACATCTGAAGAATAATCACCAGCAAACTCATTAATAGGGTGTGGAGATGGGGGGAGGGGGGGTCAGATCTGTGTTACTTTTCGTGGATGCAGAACTCAGAATATGGAGTTCCAAGAGGCTCATTAACATATCGCATACGCTAGGGGAGGCGGGGCTAGTGGGGGCTCATCTCTGAGTGCTCGGTTCGGGGGGACGATTAGAGGCTGGGGGAATCTTCTCAGGAAAGTGTTAATTATTGGATTAGATAACACTGATCCAGCATGTTTTCCTGTCCATGTTCCGCGTGGGAAGTACAAAGGGAGGGTCTCAGCATGAAGGCCCCTCCCTCAGTGATGTCACAGCTCTCCCTCTTCGGGTCACAGCCCTCTCAAAATACATAAGTGGGGATGGCACAGATGAAGGGGGCGGCGTCTCCTGGGCTGAAGCGGATGAGCTCCTCCCTCTTCTTTTTTACCATGGCTGCTCCAACAACGCACGGTGGGCGTGGCAGTCCAGACCAGGAGGGTGTCCATCTTAAAGGCACGACATCCCAACAGCAAAGTGGACGTGTCTGACCCGGGGTGGGGCTTTTCCAGCTCTCAGAAGTTACAGCAGAGTTTCAATGGATTTCCACGGAGCGTAGACCTCCCTTTTTCTTAAAGTCCCAGCGACCCAACAGTGACGAGTGGGCGGAGCTTACCCTGTAAGGGGCGCGGTCTACCCACTGGGGAAGATTCACCAGGAGCAGTGGAGGGGGCTGGCAAATTCAAGGGGGTACGCCGGGCGTATTTCTTCACATCCCTGGGAGGTCTGAGCAGGCCGGAGTGGGTCGGCGTTTTATACCAAGGTATATCGCTACTGCGGAGAAAAAGAGAGAGAGAGAGACGTGTGAGCGCAAACATGGACCGCCCACAAAACGGCATTCATGATCCAAGATGGAGGCACACTCACCCTGTGACCTGAGGTCTCCCGACTCCCTCAGATTCGTCTGTGACCCTGAAAGAAAAACAACGGCTCAACGTCACCAACAGACAATCACCAATGTGCCGAAATTTACCATCAAATCTGAAATGACCTTCATGGTGCTAAACCAAACCTTCCAAAAAGGTTCCTCACCATCAGGGGCACAACGTCAAGTCATGGGGCCCCTTAAACGAGGGTTCTTTAAAAAGTTTTCACACTTTTATACATTCATTGGAACTTTTTGAAGACCCCTCGTATATTACCCTGCGGGATGTCTATGGCGGGGGTCATAAATCCCATCTCCTGGATAAGTCTAACACCCTGCTGTGTTTTATGGGGGTTATATCTGCCCCAGAAGGCGTGTTCAATACAGTTCCTGGGAGGAGCTCATATTTCTGGGGGTGTGTCTAGGTGAATTGCTTCATATGATGCCAGGACTGTAGGCGCTCCTTCACCCAATGCAGAGAAATACCAGGTGTGGGGTAGTCATAAGGCCGATGGTGTGTGTTGGTGGGTGCGTCTTATTATGGACATTGCAGGTTTTTCTGTTAATCGTACTACATTTTGGAACACAGGAGGAAATAATTCAGATACATCGGGTTATGCTGCCCTCTTCAGAACACGAACACTGCTGAGGAAAAGAAGCCGGAGCTGGGCTGTGAAGTGTCTTATGCACTCTCCATTAGATGCTCCCCTAGGTATCTATGGTGCAATTTGTACGCCCATTGGTGGAAGCCTGTCCCTGAGGACCCCCTAAGAGCCATGCCCAGTGGAGGGGTGAAGACTGATTGGAGGAATCAGTCTGCACTCCTTAATTGAGCATGCCCTCTCTAATCAGCCTTTACCCCTCCATTGAGCATATCCCCCCCAATTAGTCTTCACCATTCAATGGAGGGAGTTTGCTCTATGGAGAAGTGAAGACTAATTGGGGGGATATGCTCAATGGAGGGGTGAAGACTAATTGGAGTGATATGCTCAATGGAGGGGTGAAGACTAATTGGGGGGATATGCTCTATGGAGAGGTGAAGACTAATTGGGGGGATATGCTCTATGGAGAGGTGAAGACTAATTGGGGGGATATGCTCTATGGAGAGGTGAAGACTAATTGGGGGGGATATGCTCAATGGAGGGGTGAAGACTAATTGGGGGGATATGCTCTATGGAGAGGTGAAGACTAATTGGGGGTAGTATGCTCTATGGAGAGGTGAAGACTAATTGGGGGGATATGCTCTATGGAGAGGTGAAGACTAATTGGGGGGATATGCTCTATGGAGAGGTGAAGACTAATTGGGGGGATATGCTCTATGGAGAGGTGAAGACTAATTGGGGGGATATGCTCTATGGAGAGGTGAAGACTAATTGGGGGGGATATGCTCTATGGAGAGGTGAAGACTAATTGGGGGGATATGCTCAATGGAGGGGTGAAGACTAATTGGAGTGATATGCTCAATGGAGGGGTGAAGACTAATTGGGGGGATATGCTCTATGGAGAGGTGAAGACTAATTGGGGGGATATGCTCAATGGAGGGGTGAAGACTAATTGGGGGGATATGCTCTATGGAGAGGTGAAGACTAATTGGGGGGATATGCTCAATGGAGGGGTAAAGGCTGATTAGAGGGGGCATGCTCAATTAAGGGGTGCAGATTGATTGGAGAGAGTATGCTCAATGGAGGGGTGAAGTTTAAATGGAGGGGGCATGCCCCCTTGACCCTGCCTCCATTTCTAACCTGCTCAGTATGGACAGCACCTCCACCGTGGTCAATCAGGGCTTGATCTCACAGGAGCCTGGGTGTGGCATTATGCCAGGCTTCAGCTGGGTGCCCCTACTGCATCTACATTGCCTCCTTCCTAAAGGTCACAGGCATTATTTCTCTCCTGAAGAGCATCCCAACTGCGTCTTCAGGGAGGAAGGGTCACGTGCACCATTTGGGCTCCTCTACTGTATCTACATAGCCTCCTTCCTGAGGATCACATGCACCATTTGGGCTCCCCTACTGCATTGATATAGCCTCCTTCCTCTAGTCACACGCACCATTTGGGCTCCTCTACTGTGTCTACATGGCGTCTTTCCTGAGGGTCACATGTGCCATTTGGACTCCTCTACTGCACCTACATGGCCTCCTTTCTGAGGGTCACATGCACAATTTGGACTCTTCAACTGCATCTACATGGCCTTCTTCCTGAGGGTCACACACACCATTTGGACTCCCATACTGGGTCTACATGGCCTCCTTCCTCAGGATTACATGCACCATTTGGACTCCCCTACTGCGTCTACATGGCCTCCTTCCTGAGGGTCACACGCACCATTTGGGCTCCTCTACTGCATCTACGTGGCCTCCTCCCTGAGGGTCACAGCTGCCATTTGGGCTCCCCTACTGCATCTACATGGCCTACTTCCTGAGGGTCACGCGCACCATTTGGACTCCCCTACTGCATTTACATGGCCTCCTTCCTGAGGGTCCTATGCACTATTTGGACTCCCCTACTGCATCTACATGGCCTCCTTCCTGAGGGTCCTATGCACTATTTGGACTCCCCTACTGCGTCTACATGGCCACCTTCCTAAGGGTCCTATGCACTATTTGGACTCCCCTACTGCGTCTACATGGCCTCCTTCCTGAGGGTCCTACGCACTATTTGGACTCCCCTACTGCATCTACATGGCCTCTTTCCTGAGGGTCACACGCACCATTTGGACTCCCCTACTGCATCTACATGGCCTCCTTCCTGAGGGTCCTACGCACTATTTGGACTCCCCTACTGCGTCTACATGGCCTCCTTCCTGAGGGTCCCTATGCACTATTTGGACTCCCCTACTGCGTCTTCATGGCCTCTTTCCTGAGGGTCCCTATGCACTATTTGGACTCCCCTACTGCGTCTTCATGGCCTCCTTCCTGAGGGTCCTATGCACTATTTGGACTCCCCTACTGCGTCTTCATGGCCTCCTTCCTGAGGGTCCCTATGCACTATTTGGACTCCCCTACTGCGTCTTCATGGCCACCTTCCTGAGGGTCGCATGTTCCATTTCTAGAGCACACATGGATCAGCACAGCTTCTCCCACCACCCTTAGCACACCCAAGCCTCTGACAAGCCACAGGTGGCATTGCCACCCTTCTTCTGCATTAGTGGGGGATTCCCTTGGTTACATGCGTGCTATGTTGGGTCTTGGCAGCATACTCTACTCTAATAGGACTGGGGTGGGGGGACTTGCAGCACCACCTCCATAGGACCTGATTGCGATAGCTGAGATCACTCTCCTCCTTTTGAAGGGTTAACCTTTCCCCGGTATTGTTCAGGGAAGAAATCTCAGCTACTATCTTGCAGCCATGATAGGTGAGTCAGAAGTCTCAGAACGCAGGGGCTCCAGGCGTTCTTCCACACCCTCTCTTCCTCGCAATTCCCCCAGGGCTGCAGCTGCACAGTCAGAGGAGGACAATGAGGATTGGACTTTATCCTCATTGAATTCATAGGGAGTCGCAGTCTGCAAACATGAAATGTAAGAATGTCACCTGGGTCCTTCCTAACGCAGTCCATACACGCCTAGCTCTGCAGCCGCCTATGTTGGCTACACCTAAAGTCACCGTCCTCCGTCCTCTAAAGCAGGGGTAGGGAACCTTTTTCTGCCGAGGGCCATTTGGGTATTTATAAAATCATTCGGGGGTCGTACAAAATTATCAACTTAAAAATGTGCCTGTTATATTTGGTCAAACATTTAATTAACTCACCCCTAATGTGATGGCTGCAACTGCTTCTCTTTGGTGAGGTGTGTGATGTTAGCTGGTATTGATGTTGCTACTGGCAACTGGTTTTCCAGGTTTGCCCCCCTTAATGCAGAGTGATGAGTGCCCCCATCAATGCAGAGTGATGAGTGCCCCCACCAATGCAGAGTGATGAGTGCCCCCATCAATGCAGAGTGATTAGTGCCCCCGTCAATGCAGAGTAATGAGTGCCCCCATCAATGCAGAGTAATGAGTGCCCCCATCAATGCAGAGTGATGAGTGCCCCCACCAATGCAGAGTGATGAGTGCCCCCATCAATGCAGAGTGATTAGTGCCCCTGTCAATGCAGAGTAATGAGTGCCCCCATCAATGCAGAGTAATGAGTGCCCCCATCAATGCAGAGTAATGAGTGCCCCCATCAATGCAGAGTGATGAGTGCCCCCGTCAATGCAGAGTAATGAGTGCCCCCATCAATGCAGAGTGATGAGTGCCCCCACCAATGCAGAGAGATGAGTGCCCCCATCAATGCAGAGTGATGAGTGCCTCCACCAATGCAGAGTGATGAGTGCCCCCATCAATACAGAGTGATGAGTGCCCCCAACAATGCAGAGTGATGAGTGCCCCCATCAATGCAGAGTGATGAGTGCCCCCATCAATACAGAGTGATGAGTGCCCCCAACAATGCAGAGAGATGAGTGCCCCCATCAATGCAGAGTGGTGAGTGCCCTCCATCAATGCAGAGTGATGAATGCTCCCCATTAATGCAGAGTGATGAGTGCCCCCATCAATGCAGAGTGATCAGTTCCCCTCATTAATGCAGAGTGATTAGTGCCCCCATCAATGCAGAGTGATTAGTGCCCCCCATCAATGCAGAGTTATTAGTGCCCCCAACAATGCAGAGTGATGAGTTCCCCCCTTAATGCAGAGTGATTAGCGCCCCCATCAATGCAGAGTGATTAGCGCCCCCATCAATGCAGAGTGATTAGTGACCCCCATCAATGCAGTGTGATTAGCACCCTCCATCAATGCAGAGTGATTAGTGCCCCAATCAATGCAGAGTGATTAGTACCCCCCATCAATGCAGAGTGCATGGGGATTAGAGCGCCTCCTGATTACACACAGAGCAGGTTCTTCTACTTACCCGGCGCAGGCGCTCTCATATGAAGTCACGCCTCCTGGACAGACTCCTATGATAGACATCACCTCTGTGCTGTCTATCATAGGTAGGACTTTGTGTGACAGCGGCCACGCCGGGTAAGCAGAGGAACCCGCTCTGTGTGTAATCAGGAGGCGCTCCCCCTCCCCTTCCCCTCCGGAGGCAGCCCAATGGCAGGGCCGGATCAGATGGCTTCGGGGGCCGCATACGGCCCTGGGGCCGTAGTTTCCCCACCCCTGCTCTAAAGAGTGGGGGGGGGGGGGTCTATCAGATACGGTCATTCCTACACTCTTAAAAGCTAGGAAAATGATTTCACGTAAGTCTACTGTGAAACATTTCTCTTGGACGGTAAGTTCTCTTTAGGATGAATTCTGTTCGATTTTCCAATCTGGTTTGGATCAGTATTAAGTCTCAAGTACCATCGAGGTTCAAATCTGGAGACCCCTTGTGTCTCACTCCTTGGTCAATATCTTCATGCAGGGGGGCGCTTACATTGTTCTACTTGTAGATATCCCAGTGAAATGTCCAAGAAGAACGATGTCTGTGGGATTCTGGTTCTGTTGGCTCCACTCTTTGAAGCTATAAAAGGTGTCCCTCCTGTTCCTACGCAAAAGGTTTCCCATCTCATAACTATTATTTCTGCAGGTCGAGTTTCTGAGTTGATGGCCTTCACCTGTAAGAACCTTTCCTGTGCTATGCAATTTTTGAGGCCCGGGGCCTCTTTTCTGCTTAGGGTGGTTTCTTCCTTTACCCAGAACATTGTTCTACCGTCTCTCTGCAGGAGATTTCCCTCCATTGTCTGGGTGTGGTCGGTGTTGTTTGAGTTTAGCTCTCAACTACAGCTCCCTTCAATAGTTCAACTCTCTGTTGTCCATAGCAGTGGCGGCCGGTGTATATGGGGCGCAGGGGCGCCGCCCCCCCATCCATGCATCCAGCCCCCTAATCTGCATGCAGGGCGCCGGACGCATGGAGCTTAATGGGGATTTTTTTTTTAATATGACCTGATTAGAGCCAAAGGCTCTAATAGGGCGATGCAAAGGGTGGAGCCGGGGCGCAGAGCAGTGCGTCCCGACTCCACCCATTGTGTGACAATAGCGAATGAAAATTCGCTATTGCCACACCGATCCTCCTCCTGGCCATTCAGGAAGCACATCCGATACGCGCTTCCTGATTGGCCGCAAGGCAAATCCCTTGCCATTGGCCGAGGAGGAGGCGGGACCGGAAGTACTCGTGGAGACGCGCCGGGGGGCAGAGTGAGGAAAAGCCGCCGCCGCCGCCGGGACTGAAGAGGAAGCTGCCGCCAGGTAAGTGCATTGGTCTCGGGGGGGCCCACACTGCATTGAGGGAGGCAGGCTGTGGCGCTCTACAATGATTGGGGACAATGCTGTGGCGTTCTGCAATGATTGGGGACAATGCTGTGGCGCTCTGAATTGATTGGGGACAATGCTGTGGCGCTCTGAAATGATTGGGGACAATGCTGTGGCGCTCTGCAATGATTGGGGACAATGCTGTGGCGCTCTGCAATGATTGGGGACAATGCTGTGGCGCTCTGCAATGATTGGGGACAATGCTGTAGCGCTCTGCATTGATTGGGGGGCACGCTGTGGCGCTCTGCATTGATTGGGGACAATGCTGTGGCGCTCTGCAATGATTGGGGACAATGCTGTGGTGCTCTGCAATGATTGGGGACAATGCTGTGGCGCTCTGCAATGATTGGGGACAATGCTGTGGCACTCTGCATTGATTGGGGGGCACACTGTGGCGCTCTGCATTGATTGGGGGGCACGCTGTAGCATTCTGCATTGATTGGGGGGCATGCTGTGGCACTCTGCATTGATTGGGGGCACCCTGGTCACTAATTTTTCTGTTTGCGCCCCCCCCCCAAAAAATTTTGAGCACCAGTTGCCACTGTCGTAAAGGTCTCTGCATGGGACAGCCTGCTTCTCCTTTTTCCATTGCTAGGTGGTTACACCTGCTCATCAGTCAAGCTTAAGGCTTTGAGGGCCAAGTTCCCCCTATCCTTGTCAAAGCACCAGAGTGCTTCATTTGCTTTTCAGCATGAGACGTATTTGTAGCCCCCTTGTCTTCTATATCAATGTCGTTTTTGGCTGGGCTGTAGTTATCTCAGACTGATTGTTTAGGTTTCACCTGGTTTTTCCCTAAGCTTAAGTTGGCCTGTGATTTCTCACTGTCGCCAGTAGATGTCACTGCTATCACTGGTCATCGTATGAGATTTCACAAATAAATCTAAGTTATGAATATTTATATTTCCTTCAGCTAATCCGGTAGGAGACTTAGGCCACTGGCGCATGCTGGGGAGGATATAAATATTTGGGACAGGCCATGTACTCACTCTCATCCCCTGGGCTGAGGCCTAGGGAGGTGCTGCTGGATGGAGCTCTACTGTTAGGCCCAATAGCCTGTTTTGGGACCTAAGGTGTGCTAAAGAGGTCCTGAAGCTGTCCTGCCTGGTCTGGAGGAAGCTGTGCCATAGAGGAGACCCAGGAGAGGAGACCCAGGACCCTGTTGCTTTTGGTGGATCTGCTGTCTCGCGCCCCCCCCCCCCCCCTTAGTTGGACTGGTTCTGGACATCCTGACTACCTGACTACTCCACCTGTATCCCATAATATACTCCAAAAATAGGATTTTATGGTCAATTTCAATTTTCATCATTATTTCCAGCATTGTCCTTCTGGTGGGACAATATGGAGTGAAGTAACACTAATACAGACTTCTGTATACTGGGTCCCAGTACAGGACTGGAGGAATCTTCCAGATCCGAGGTCATTTGTATACTGGGTCCCAGTACAGGACCGGAGGAATCTTCCAGATCCCGAGGTCATTTGTATACTGGGTCCCAGTACAGGACTGGAGGAATCTTCCGGATCCCGAGGTCATTTGTATACTGGGTCCCAGTACAGGACTGGAGGAATCTTCTGGATCCCGAGGTCATTTGTATGCTGGGTCCCAGTACAGGACCGGAGGAATCTTCCAGATCCCGAGGTCATTTGTATACTGGGTCCCAGTACAGGACCGGAGGAATCTTCCAGATCCCGAGGTCATTTGTATACTGGGTCCCAGTACAGGACCGGAGGAATCTTCCAGATCCTGAGGTCATTTGTATACTGGGTCACAGTACAGGACCGGAGGAATCTTCCGGATCCCGAGGTCATTTGTATACTGGGTCCCAGTACAGGACCGGAGGAATCTTCCGGATCCCGAGGTCATTTGTATACTGGGTCCCAGTACAGGACTGGAGGAATTTTCCAGATCCGAGGTCATTTGTATACTGGGTCCCAGTACAGGACTTGAGGAATCTTCCGGATCCCGAGGTCATTTGTATACTGGGTCCCAGTACAGGACCGGAGGAATCTTCCAGATCCCGAGGTCATTTGTATACTGGGTCCCAGTACAGGACTTGAGGAATCTTCCGGATCCCGAGGTCATTTGTATACTGGGTCCCAGTACAGGACTGGAGGAATCTTCTGGATCCCGAGGTCATTTGTATGCTGGGTCCCAGTACAGGACCGGAGGAATCTTCCAGATCCCGAGGTCATTTGTATACTGGGTCCCAGTACAGGACCGGAGGAATCTTCCAGATCCCGAGGTCATTTGTATACTGGGTCCCAGTAGAGGACTGGAGGAATCTTCCAGATCCGAGGTCATTTGTATACTGGGTCCCAGTACAGGACTTGAGGAATCTTCCGGATCCCGAGGTCATTTGTATACTGGGTCCCAGTACAGGACCGGAGGAATCTTCCAGATCCCGAGGTCATTTGTATACTGGGTCCCAGTACAGGACTTGAGGAATCTTCCGGATCCCGAGGTCATTTGTATACTGGGTCCCAGTAGAGGACTGGAGGAATCTTCTGGATCCCGAGGTCATTTGTATGCTGGGTCCCAGTACAGGACCGGAGGAATCTTCCAGATCCCGAGGTCATTTGTATACTGGGTCCCAGTACAGGACCGGAGGAATCTTCCAGATCCCGAGGTCATTTGTATACTGGGTCCCAGTAGAGGACTGGAGGAATCTTCTGGATCCCGAGGTCATTTGTATGCTGGGTCCCAGTACAGGACCGGAGGAATCTTCTGGATCCCGAGGTCATTTGTATACTGGGTCCCAGTACAGGACTGGAGGAATCTTCCGGATCCCGAGGTCATTTGTATACTGGGTCCCAGTACAGGACTGGAGGAATCTTCCGGATCCCGAGGTCATTTGTATACTGGGTCCCAGTACAGGACCGGAGGAATCTTCCAGATCCCGAGGTCATTTGTATACTGGGTCCCAGTACAGGACCGGAGGAATCTTCCAGATCCCGAGGTCATTTGTATACTGGGTCCCAGTACAGGACCGGAGGAATCTTCCAGATCCCGAGGTCATTTGTATACTGGGTCCCAGTACAGGACCAGAGGAATCTTCCAGATCCCGAGGTCATTTGTATACTGGGTCCCAGTACAGGACTGGAGGAATCTTCTGGATCCCGAGGTCATTTGTATACTGGGTCCCAGTAGAGGACTGGAGGAATCTTCTGGATCCCGAGGTCATTTGTATACTGGGTCCCAGTACAGGACCGGAGGAATCTTCCAGATCCCGAGGTCATTTGTATACTGGGTCCCAGTACAGGACTGGAGAAACCTTCCGGATCCCGAGGTCATTTGTATACTGGATCCCAGTACAGGACTGGAGGAATCTTCCGGATCCCGAGGTCATTTGTATACTGGGTCCCAGTACAGGACTGGAGGAATCTTCTGGATCCCGAGGTCATTGTCTGCTAGAAAGGTCTAACCCTACAGAGAAAGCCCCCCCCCCCCCCCTCTGACCCAGAACCGGGGTGACACCCAATAAAAAATAACTTCTATCCATATAATAGAAACAAGGCGACAATATGGCGGCTCAACCAATAAGAAAGAGCGAGGTTCATCCCGAACATGGCGGCCCCGACACCTCTGACCCGAATCCTGGTAGAGATCCAAAACTGCTGATCTTCCTCTACAAATGCTACTTGCCTGGCTGTTATCACCCCAAATATCAGGAAAGTCAGAAGTCCTGATTTGCAGGTCAGCGACAAAACATATTGAAGCCAGAGGATCGGTAAAGCAGCCAGGCAATCAGCAGAACGAGACGTCAGCAATGGCCGCCTACCTGTTACTGCCCAATAATTCTTTCCTTTCATTGAGCTTTGAAATCAATGCTGAATGTGAAGCAATGAATGGGCCAATGAATGAGGCAATGAATGAACTAATGAATGAGGCAATGAATGGGCCAATGAATGAACTAATGAATGAGACAATAAATGAAGCAACGAAGGAACTAATGAATGAGGCAATGAATGAAGCAATAAATGAGTCAAAGAATGAAGCAATGAATGAAGTAACGAATGAGACAATAAATGAAGCAATGAATGAAGTAATGAATGAAGCATTGAAGGAGCCAAAGAATGAAGCATTGAAAGAACTAATGAATGAGCCAATAAATGAAGCAATGAAAGAACTAATGAATGAGACAATGAAGAAAAAGAAATGAATGAGCCAACGAACGAACCAATGAATGAGACAATTAATAAAGCAATAAATGAGACATTGAATGAAGCAATGATTGAACCAATGAATAAGCCAATGAATGAACTAATGACTGTAGCAATAAATGAATGAGACAATGAATAAAGCAAAAAATGAGCCAATAAATGAAGCAATGAATAAGGAAAATAAACATCTTGCTTTGATGTAAAGGAATCCCTGCAGGTATTGGAGAATCTCAGCCCCGCCCCCCAGGAATCGCACACACACTGACTATCAGGGACAGAACAGACAGTTGGGGTTCCGGGGTGTCGGTTGGTTGGAGGACACAAATCTGTCTGTGGGGGAGAATCGGTGAGATCTCCACCTTCCATCAGAGGAGAGAGCAAAAGAAAGAGAGTTCAGGAGGAGATGAGTGTTGGAGACGAGTGTTAGAGACGAGTGTTGGAGACGAGTGTTAGAGACAAGTGCTGGAGACGAGTGTTAGAGACGAGTGTTGGAGACGAGTGTTAGAGACAAGTGTTGGAGACGAGTGTTAGAGACGAGTGTTAGAGACGAGTGTTGGAGACGAGTGTTAGAGACAAGTGTTGGAGACGAGTGTTAGAGACGAGTGTTAGAGACGAGTGTTAGAGACAAGTGTTGGAGACGAGTGTTAGAGACGAGTGTTGGAGACGAGTGTTAGAGACGAGTGTTGGAGACGAGTGTTAGAGACAAGTGTTGGAGACGAGTGTTAGAGACGAGTGTTAGAGACGAGTGCTGGAGACGAGTGTTAGAGACGAGTGTTAGATGAGTGTTAGAGACGAGTGTTGGAGACGAGTGCTGGAGACGAGTGTTAGAGACGAGTGTTAGAGACGAGTGTTCGAGACGAGTGCTGGAGACGAGTGTTGGAGACGAGTGTTAGAGACGAGTGCTGGAGACGAGTGTTAGAGACGAGTGCTGGAGACCAGTGTTAGAGATGAGTGCTGGAGACAAGTGTTAGAAACGAGTGTTAGAGACGAGTGTTGGAGACGAGTGCTGGAGACGAGTGCTGGAGACGAGTGCTGGAGACGAGTGTTAGAGACGAGTGCTGGAGACGAGTGTTAGAGACGAGTGCTGGAGACGAGTGTTAGAGACGAGTGCTGGAGACGAGTGCTGGAGACGAGTGTTGGAGACGAGTGTTAGAGACGAGTGCTGGAGACGAGTGTTAGAGACGAGTGCTGGAGACGAGTGTTGGAGACGAGTGCTGGAGACGAGTGTTGGAGACGAGTGTTAGAGACGAGTGCTGGAGACGAGTGCTGGAGACGAGTGTTGGAGACGAGTGTTAGAGACGAGTGCTGGAGACGAGTGTTAGAGACGAGTGCTGGAGACGAGTGTTAGAGATGAGTGCTGGAGACAAGTGTTAGAAACGAGTGTTAGAGACGAGTGTTGGAGACGAGTGTTGGAGACGAGTGTTCGAATGTTTAGCAGCAGAGAGTATCATAGTGCTTAGGAGAAAGGAGAGCATTAGACAGAGCAGAGGAGAGGAGATGAGGGTCAGAGGGTTGTATTAGAGGAGGGGAGATGAGGGGTGTAGTAGTGGAGATGAGGGGTGTAGTAGTGGAGATGAGGGGTGTAGTAGTGGAGATGAGGGGTTTAGTAGTGGAGATGAGGGGTGTAGTAGTGGAGATGAGGGTTGTAGTAGTGGAGATGAGGGGTGTAGTAGAGGAGATGAGGGGTGTAGTAGTGGAGATGAGGGGTGTAGTAGTGGAGATGAGGGGTGTAGTAGTGGAGAGGAGGGGTGTAGTAGTGGAGATGAGGGTTGTAGTAGTGGAGATGAGGTGTGTAGTAGTGGAGAGGAGGGGTGTAATAGTGGAGATGAGGGGTGTAGTAGTGGAGATGAGGGGTGTAGTAGTGGAGATGAGGGGTGTAGTAGTGGAGATGATGGGTGTAGTATTGGAGATGATGGGTGTAGTAGTGGAGATGAGGGGTGTAGTAGTGGAGATGATGGGTGTAGTAGTGGAGATGAGGGTTGTAATAGTGGAGATGAGGGGTGTAGTAGTGGAGAGGAGGGTTGTAGTAGTGGAGATGAGGGGTGTAGTAGTGGAGATGAGGGGTGTAGTAGTGGAGATGATGGGTGTAGTATTGGAGATGATGGGTGTAGTAGTGGAGATGAGGGGTGTAGTAGTGGAGATGATGGGTGTAGTAGTGGAGAGGAGGATTGTAGTAGTGGAGATGAGGGGTGTAGTAGTGGAGATGAGGGGTGTAGTAGCAGAGATGAGGGGTGTAGTAGTGGAGATAAGGGGTGTGTAGTAGTGGAGGTGAGGGTTGTAGTAGTGGAGATGAGGGGTGTAGTAGTGGAGATGAGGGGTGTAGTAGTGGAGGGGAGGTGGAGATGAGGGGTGTAGTAGTGGAGATGAGGGGTGTAGTAGTGGAGATGAGGGGTGTAGTAGTGGAGAGGAGGGGTGTAGTAGTGGAGACGAGGGGTGTAGTAGTGGAGAGGAGGGGTGTAGTAGTGGAGATGAGGGGTGTAGTAGTGGAGATGAGGGGTGTAGTAGAGGAGATGAGGGGTTTAGTAGTGGAGATGAGGGGTGTAGTAGAGGAGATGAGGGGTGTAGTAGTGGAGATGAGGGGTGTATTAGTGGAGAGGAGGGTTGTAGTAGTGGAGATGAGGGGAGTAGTAGTGGAGAGGAGGGTTGTAGTAGTTGAGAGGAGGGGTGTAGTAGTGGAGATGAGGGGTGTAGTAGTGGAGAGGAGGGGTGTAGTAGTGGAGATGAGGGTTGTAGTAGTGGAGATGAGGTGTGTAGTAGTGGAGAGGAGGGTTGTAGTAGTGGAGATGAGGGGTGTAGTAGTGGAGATGAGGGGTGTAGTAGTGGAGATGATGGGTGTAGTAGTGGAGATGAGGGGTGTAGTAGTGGAGAGGAGGATTGTAGTAGTGGAGATGAGGTGTGTAGTAGTGGAGAGGAGGGTTGTAATAGTGGAGATGAGGGGTGTAGTAGTGGAGAGGAGGGTTGTAGTAGTGGAGATGAGGGGTGTAGTAGTGGAGATGAGGGGTGTAGTAGTGGAGATGAGGGGTGTAGTAGTGGAGATGAGGGGTGTACTAGTGGAGAGGAGGATTGTAGTAGTGGCGATGAGGTGTGTAGTAGTGGAGAGGAGGGTTGTAATAGTGGAGATGAGGGGTGTAGTAGTGGAGAGGAGGGTTGTAGTAGTGGAGATGAGGGGTGTAGTAGTGGAGATGAGGGGTGTAGTAGTGGAGATGATGGGTGTAGTAGTGGAGATGAGGGGTGTAGTAGTGGAGATGAGGTGTGTAGTAGTGGAGAGGAGGATTGTAGTAGTGGAGATGAGGTGTGTAGTAGTGGAGAGGAGGGTTGTAATAGTGGAGATGAGGGGTGTAGTAGTGGAGAGGAGGGTTGTAGTAGTGGAGATGAGGGGTGTAGTAGTGGAGATGAGGGGTGTGTAGTAGTGGAGATGAGGGGTGTAGTAGTGGAGATGAGGGGTGTAGTAGTGGAGATGAGGGTGTAGTAGTGGAGAGGAGGGTTGTAGTAGTGGAGATGAGGGGTGTAGTAGTGGAGAGGAGGGTTGTAGTAGTGGAGATGAGGGGTGTAGTAGTGGAGGAGGGTTGTAGTAGTGGAGATGAGGGGTGTAGTAGTGAGATGAGGGTGTAGTAGTGGAGAGGAGGGTTGTAGTAGTGGAGATGAGGGGTGTAGTAGTGGAGATGAGGGGTGTAGTAGTGGAGATGAGGGGTGTAGTAGAGGAGATGAGGGGTGTAGTAGTGGAGATGAGGGGTGTAGTAGCGGAGATGAGGGGTGTAGTAGTGGAGATGAGGGGTGTAGTAGGGAGAGGAGGGTTGTAGTAGTGGAGATGAGGGGTGTAGTAGTGGAGAGGAGGGTTGTAGTAGTGGAGATGAGGGGTGTAGTGTGGAGATGAGGGGTGTAGTAGTGGAGATGAGGGGTGTAGTAGTGGAGTGAGGGGTGTAGTGTGGAGATGAGGGGTGTAGTAGTGGAGTGAGGGGTGTAGTAGTGGAGATGAGGGGTGTAGTAGGGTGAGGGGTGAGGGGGTGTGGTGTGGGAGATGAGGGGTGTAGTAGTGGAGATGAGGGGTGTAGTAGTGGAGATGGAGGGGGTGAGGAGTGGGTGGGGGTTGTAGTAGTGGAGATGAGGGGTGTAGTAGTGGAGATGAGGGGTGTAGGGGTAGTGGGAGATGAGGGGTGAGTAGTGGAGATGAGGGGTGTAGTAGTGGAGATGAGGGGTGTAGTAGTGGAGATGAGGGGTGGTAGTAGTGGAGATGAGGGGTGTGTGTTGGGAGAGGGGGTGAGGGGGGGGTGTAGTGGGAGGGTGGGAGTAGGTGGGATGAGGGTGGGAGTTGTGGAGAGGAGGGGGGTGGAGGATGTGTGTAGTAGTTGAGGGTTAGATGAGGGTGTAGTGTAGTAGTGGAGAGGAGGGTTGTAGTAGTGGAGATGAGGGGGTGTAGTAGTGGAGATGAGGGGTGTAGTAGTGGAGATGAGGGTTGTTGTAGTGGAGAGGAGGGATGTAGTAGTGGAGGGGAGGTGGAGATGAGGGTGTGTAGTAGTGGAGATGAGGGGTGTAGTAGTGGAGATGAGGGGTGTAGTAGTGGAGGGGGAGGTGGAGATGAGGGTTGTAGTAGTGGAGAGGAGGGGTGTAGTAGTGGAGATGAGGGGTGTAGTAGTGGAGAGGAGGGGTGTAGTAGTGGAGATGAGGGATGTAGTAGTGGAGATGAGGGGTGTAGTAGTGGAGATGAGGGGTGTAGTAGTGGAGATGAGGGATGTAGTAGTGGAGATGAGGGCTGTAGTAGTGGAGATGAGGGGTGTAGTAGTGGAGATGAGGGATGTAGTAGTGGAGATGAGGGGTGTAGTAGTGGAGATGAGGGGTGTAGTAGTGGAGGGGAGGTG
>NC_138774.1:1365391-1376132 GCF_965119305.1 Pelophylax lessonae | reverse complement strand
ATGAGGGGTGTAGTAGTGGAGGGGAGGTGGAGATGAGGGGTGTAGTAGTGGAGATGAGGGGTGTAGTAGTGGAGAGGAGGGGTGTAGTAGTGGAGATGAGGGGTGTAGTAGTGGAGATGAGGGGTGTAGTAGTGGAGGGGAGGTGGAGAGGAGGGGTGTAGTAGCGGAGAGGAGGGTTAGACACTTACTGATCTTGCTGTCCTGAGGGAGAGACACTCCAGACACACAGTGATGGGACGCCTGTCTCTTGGAGGGGTGTAGTAGTGGAGATGAGGGGTGTAGTAGTGGAGATGAGGGGTGTACTAGTGGAGATGAGGGGTGTAGTAGTGGAGATGAGGGTTGTAGTAGTGGAGATGAGGGGTGTAGTAGTGGAGATGAGGGATGTAGTAGTGGAGATGAGGG
The DNA here is from genome assembly GCF_965119305.1 of Pelophylax lessonae. Classification (NCBI taxonomy): domain Eukaryota; kingdom Metazoa; phylum Chordata; class Amphibia; order Anura; family Ranidae; genus Pelophylax; species Pelophylax lessonae. The sequence goes on along the minus strand of NC_138774.1, from coordinate 1,375,730 downwards.
TTGTAGTAGTGGAGATGAGAGGTGTAGTAGTGGAGATGAGGGGTGTAGTAGAGGAGATGAGGGGTTTAGTAGTGGAGATGAGGGGTGTAGTAGAGGAGATGAGGGGTTTAGTAGTGGAGATGAGGGGTGTAGTAGTGGAGATGAGGGGTGTAGTAGTGGAGGGGAGGTGGAGATGAGGGGTGTAGTAATGGAGATGAGGGGTGTAGTAGAGGAGATGAGGGGTGTAGTAGTGGAGATGAGGGGTGTAGTAGAGGAGATGAGGGGTTTAGTAGTGGAGATGAGGGGTGTAGTAGTGGAGATGAGGGGTGTAGTAGTGGAGGGGAGGTGGAGATGAGGGGTGTAGTAATGGAGATGAGGGGTGTAGTAGAGGAGATGAGGGTGTAGTAGTGGAGATGAGAGGTGTAGTAGTGGAGATGAGGGGTGTAGTAGAGGAGATGAGGGGTTTAGTAGTGGAGATGAGGGGTGTAGTAGTGGAGATGAGGGGTGTAGTAGTGGAGGGGAGGTGGAGATGAGGGGTGTAGTAATGGAGATGAGGGGTGTAGTAGAGGAGATGAGGGGTGTAGTAGTGGAGATGAGGGGTGTAGTAGAGGAGATGAGGGGTGTAGTAGTGGAGATGAGGGGTGTAGTAGTGGAGATGAGGGGTGTAGTAGTGGAGATGAGGGGTGTAGTAGTGGAGAGGAGGGGTGTAGTAGTGGAGATGAGGGGTGTAGTAGTGGAGATGAGGGGTGTAGTAGGGAGATGAGGGGTGTAGTAGTGGAGATGAGGGGTGTAGTAGTGGAGATGAGGGGTGTAGTAGTGGAGATGAGGGTTGTAGTAGAGGAGATGAGGGGTGTAGTAGGGAGATGAGGGGTGTAGTAGTGGAGATGAGGGTTGTAGTAGTGGAGATGAGGGGTGTAGTAGTGGAGATGAGGGGTGTAGTAGAGGAGATGAGGGGTGTAGTAGTGGAGATGAGGGGTGTAGTAGTGGAGATGAGGGGTGTAGTAGTGGAGATGAGGGGTGTAGTAGTGGAGATGAGGGGTGTAGTAGTGGAGATGAGGGGTGTAGTAGTGGAGATGAGGGGTGTAGTAGTGGAGATGAGGGATGTAGTAGTGGAGATGAGGGGTGTAGTAGCGGAGATGAGGGTGTAGTAGTGGAGATGAGGGGTGTAGTAGTGGAGATGAGGGGTGTAGTAGTGGAGATGAGGGTTGTAGTAGAGGAGATGAGGGGTGTAGTAGCGGAGATGAGGGGTGTAGTAGTGGAGATGAGGGTTGTAGTAGTGGAGATGAGGGGTGTAGTAGTGGAGATGAGGGGTGTAGTAGAGGAGATGAGGGGTGTAGTAGTGGAGATGAGGGGTGTAGTAGGGAGATGAGGGGTGTAGTAGTGGAGATGAGGGTTGTAGTAGTGGAGTGGAGGGGTGTAGTAGTGGAGATGAGGGGTGTAGTAGTGGAGATGAGGGGTGTAGTAGTGGAGATGAGGGGTGTAGTAGTGGAGATGAGGGGTGTAGTAGTGGAGATGAGGGGTGTAGTAGTGGAGATGAGGGGTGTAGTAGTGGAGATGAGGGGTGTAGTAGTGGAGATGAGGGGTGTAGTAGTGGAGATGAGGGGTGTAGTAGTGGAGATGAGGGGTGTAGTAGTGGAGAGGAGGGTGTAGTAGTGGAGATGAGGGGTGTAGTAGTGGAGATGAGGGGTGTAGTAGTGGAGGGGAGGTGGAGAGGAGGGGTGTAGTAGTGGAGATGAGGGTTGTAGTAGTGGAGAGGAGGGTTAGACACTTACTGATCTTGCTGTCCTGAGGGAGAGACACTCCAGACACACAGCGATGGGACGCCTGTCTCTTGGAGGGGTCGAGAGCGACCCTGGAGAGGAAAGTCGAGTGAAATAGAAAAGGGAGACAGAAAGGGGCGGAGTCAGAAGAAGGAAGAAAATAATCTGAGAAGACAAATGAAAGAAAAAAGTAAAAGCTGCGGCCAATCTCTGGGCACCCCAACCACCTTCCTGTGACATCACAGAATGGAGAGCGCAGGAGCTGAACCCGCAGACACCCAGAACTGCCACAAACACGCTGCACTCTGCACGCTGCATACCGACGCGTTCCATTCAACTGTCATACCGTGCACAACCAACACGTTCCATTCAACTGTCATACTCTGCATGGCCAACATGTTCCATTCAACTGTCATACCGTGCATGGCTAACACGTTCCATTAAACTGTCATACCGTGCACAACCAACATGTTCCATTCAACTGTCATACCGTGCACAGCCAACACGTTCCATTCAACTGTCATACTCTGCATGGCCAACATGTTCCATTCAACTGTCATACCGTGCATGGCTAACACGTTCCATTAAACTGTCATACCGTGCACAGCCAACACGTTCCATTCAACTGTCATACTGTGCACAGCCAACACGTTCCATTCAACTGTCATACTCTGCATGGCCAACATGTTCCATTCAACTGTCATACCGTGCATGGCTAACACGTTCCATTCAACTGTCATACCGTGCACAGCCAACACGTTCCATTCAACTGTCATACCGTGCACAGCCAACACATTCTATTCAACTGTCATACCATGCACAGCCAACATGTTCCATTCAACTGTCATACCGTGCACAGCCAACACGTTCCATTCAACTGTCATACCATGCACAGCCAACATGTTCCATTCAACTGTCATACCGTGCACAACCAACACGTTCCATTCAACTGTCATACCGTGCACAACCAACACGTTCCATTCAATTGTCATACCGTGCACAACCAACACGTTCCATTCAACTGTCATACTGTGCATGGACAACACGTTCCATTCAACTGTCATACCATGCACAGCCAACACGTTCCATTCAACTGTCATACCGTGCACAACCAACACGTTCCATTCAACTGTCATACCATGCACAGCCAACACATTCTATTCAACTGTCATACCGTGCACAACCAACACGTTCCATTCAACTGTCATACCGTGCACAGCCAACACATTCCATTCAACTGTCATACTATGCATGGCCAACACCTTGTAGTCAACTGTCATACCGTGCACAGCCAACACGTTCCATTCAACTGTCATACCGTGCACAGCCAACGCGTTCCATTCAACTGTCATACCGTGCACAGCCAACACGTTCCATTCAACTGTCATACCGTGCACAACCAACACGTTCCATTCAACTGTCATACTGTGCATGGACAACACGTTCCATTCAACTGTCATACCATGCACAGCCAACACGTTCCATTCAACTGTCATACCGTGCACAACCAACACGTTCCATTCAACTGTCATACCATGCACAGCCAACACATTCTATTCAACTGTCATACCGTGCACAACCAACACGTTCCATTCAACTGTCATACCGTGCACAGCCAACACATTCCATTCAACTGTCATACTATGCATGGCCAACACCTTGTAGTCAACTGTCATACCGTGCACAGCCAACACGTTCCATTCAACTGTCATACCGTGCACAGCCAACGCGTTCCATTCAACTGTCATACCGTGCACAGCCAACACGTTCCATTCAACTGTCATACCGTGCACAACCAACACGTTCCATTCAACTGTCATACCGTGCACATACCTGGATACCACGGACATCATGTGACACAGAGCTGTAACAGTTCATATTACAGGCGCTCTTTGTGTCTTGTGGATGACCCCAGAATAATAACCCGGGGGGGGGGGGAGGGGTTCTCTGGGCTCCCACTCTGTACTATGGAGATAGTCTGACCAGCAGAAGAAGGGTGAAGTCCACCTTCTGCTCACTTACCGGCGAGTCAGTTTGGAGGTCAGTTTGCTGAACAGGTTGGAGGTGGCCCGGGTCCGGCTCTGGTTTAACCCCTCGTGTGGGTGGGTGGGAGAGCTTGGCGGTGGATTCTGACCCCGGCGGTCTCTCACATGGCCACCATGAAAAGTGCTGCGAACGTTGGAACCCCGGGAGAGGGAGCTGCGCTCCGCAATGCTCTGCGTAGAGGGCGACGGGGCAGGAGGGCGAGAGGGCGTAGAGCTGGTGGGAGAGAGAGAAGGGGGAGGGGGGGGGAAGAGATATCATCAGTACCAGAGATGGCCAGCAGAGCCCTCAATGCCCTTCTTACACTGACATATGAAGTAACACTATGATGTCATACGGTGATGTCACTGGATATTTACCTGTTTTCTTTCCCATTATGGAGGAGAGAATGGCGCTCTGAGCCGTGGCGGTCTGTACAAACATATGTGTTCCTGCGACCCATCACCCCCGGAGGCGTGTTCATCTGAGAGACAACAAAATGGCGGTCATGGAGGAAGACGCGTGACTGCCACAAGATTTAATGACCCAATCAATGACCAACCCTCGGCTGATCCACCATCATCCAATCATCTCTCACACAGCCAGGGAAGGTAAAATGTGATTGGACACTTACCGTTGTGGGTGGGGCCTCTTTACGTGGCTCAGGAATTTCTGATTTGTTGGGATTGTGTGCATGGCTGACCATGGGGCTAGAGGGCGGGGGAGGCCTGCTACCCCCACTCACAGATCCACTACCCCTCCTGGGGGCAAGACGCTCCCCAACCGCACCCTCATCCCCCACACCGGGAGGACTCCTCTTGGCTTGTGATGGGACCGGAGCCGGGCCACCTGGAGGAGAGAAACCATACATTACCATTACAAAGCCGACAGAGACCCCACCAATCAGAATCGAGAGTACAATGTATTCATTATATCTAGTGAAGTCACACAGAATTTCTGCCCCCTCCAATGGAGACACCCCAAAGACTCACAGAAATCGCTGTGCCTCCTCTGTCTCTGGTATCCTCGCTGGTTCTTGCTGTGAGTCGATGATGACTTGGTGGCACCATTGGTAACATCTGAGGTCACTCGTGACCGAGTCAGTGAGAGAGTGCTCTCCGAGCGAGTCTCCCCGCCTTCATTCTATAGGACAAAAAGAGAGAATAATAAGAGGACTGAAGGGGGAGGTGGGGGGGAGAGAGAGAGACAGGAGATAAGAAAGTGGATGGGAAACATGGAGGGGACTGAGGGACATCATAGAGGAAGAGAGATGGGGGGACTGAGGGACATCATAGAGGAAGAGAGATGGAGGGGACTGAGGGACATCATAGAAGAAGAGAGATGGGGGGACTGAGGGACATCATAGAAGAAGAGAGATGGGGGGACTGAGGGACATCATAGAGGAAGAGAGATGGGGGGACTGAGGGACATCATAGAAGAAGAAAGATGGGGGGACTGAGGGACATCATAGAGGAAGAGAGATGGAGGGGACTGAGGGACATCATAGAAGAAGAGAGATGGGGGGGACTGAGGGACATCATAGAGGAAGAGAGATGGGGGGACTGAGGGACATCATAGAGGAAGAGAGATGGGGGGACTGAGGGACATCATAGAAGAAGAGAGATGGGGGGACTGAGGGACATCATAGAGGAAGAGAGATGGGGGGACTGAGGGACATCATAGAAGAAGAGAGATGGAGGGGACTGAGGGACATCATAGAAGAAGAGAGATGGGGGGACTGAGGGACATCATAGAGGAAGAGAGATGGGGGGACTGAGGGACATCATAGAAGAAGAAAGATGGGGGGACTGAGGGACATCATAGAGGAAGAGAGATGGGGGGGACTGAGGGACATCATAGAGGAAGAGAGATGGAGGGGACTGAGGGACATCATAGAGGAAGAGAGATGGGGGGGACTGAGGGACATCATAGAGGAAGAGAGATGGGGGGACTGAGGGACATCATAGAGGAAGGGAGATGGGGGGACTGAGGGACATCATAGATGAAGAGAGATGGAGGGGACTGAGGGACATCATAGAGGAAGAGAGATGGGGGGGACTGAGGGACATCATAGAGGAAGAGAGATGGAGGGGACTGAGGGACATCATAGAAGAAGAGAGATGGGGGGACTGAGGGACATCATAGAGGAAGAGAGATGGAGGGGACTGAGGGACATCATAGAGGAAGAGAGATGGGGGGGACTGAGGGACATCATAGAGGAAGAGAGATGGGGGGGACTGAGGGACATCATAGAAGAAGAGAGATGGGGGGGACTGAGGGACATCATAGAGAAAGAGAGATGGAGGGGACTGAGGGACATCATAGAGGAAGAGAGATGGGGGGGACTGAGGGACATCATAGAGGAAGAGAGATGGAGGGGACTGAGGGACATCATAGAAGAAGAGAGATGGGGGGACTGAGGGACATCATAGAGGAAGAAGAGAGATGGAGGGGACTGAGGGACATCATAGAGGAAGAGAGATGGGGGGGACTAAGGGACATCATAGATGAAGAGAGATGGGGGGACTGAGGGACATCATAGAGGAAGAGAGATGGGGGGGACTGAGGGACATCATAGAGGAAGAGAGATGGGGGGGACTGAGGGACATCATAGAGGAAGAGAGATGAGGGGACTGAGGGACATCATAGAAGAAGAGAGATGGGGGGACTGAGGGACATCATAGAGGAAGAGAGATGGAGGGGACTGAGGGACATCATAGAGGAAGGGAGATGGGGGGACTGAGGGACATCATAGAGGAAGGGAGATGGAGGGGACTGAGGGACATCATAGAGGAAGAGAGATGGGGGGGACTGAGGGACATCATAGAGGAAGGGAGATGGGGGGACTGAGGGACATCATAGAGGAAGGGAGATGGAGGGGACTGAGGGATATCATAGAGGAAGAGAGATGGGGGGACTGAGGGACATCATAGAGGAAGAGAGATGGGGGGGGACTGAGGGACATCATAGAAGAAGAGAGATGGGGGGACTGAGGGACATCATAGAGGAAGAGAGATGGGGGGACTGAGGGACATCATAGAGGAAGAGAGATGGGGGGACTGAGGGACATCATAGAGGAAGAGAGATGGGGGGACTGAGGGACATCATAGAGGAAGAGAGATCAGGGGACTGAGGGACATCATAGAAGAAGAGAGATGGGGGGACTGAGGGACATCATAGAGGAAGAGAGATGGGGGGACTGAGGGACATCATAGAAGAAGAGAGATGGGGGGACTGAGGGACATCATAGAAGAAGAGAGATGGGGGGACTGAGGGACATCATAGAGGAAGAGAGATGGGGGGACTGAGGGACATCATAGAGGAAGGGAGATGGGGGGACTGAGGGACATCATAGAGGAAGAGAGATGGAGGGGACTGAGGGACATCATAGAGGAAGAGAGATGGGGGGGACTGAGGGACATCATAGAGGAAGGGAGATGGGGGGACTGAGGGACATCATAGAGGAAGGGAGATGGAGGGGACTGAGGGACATCATAGAGGAAGAGAGATGGGGGGGGACTGAGGGACATCATAGAAGAAGAGAGATGGGGGGACTGAGGGACATCATAGAGGAAGAGAGATGGGGGGACTGAGGGACATCATAGAGGAAGAGAGATGGGGGGACTGAGGGACATCATAGAAGAAGAGAGATGGGGGGGACTGAGGGACATCATAGAAGAAGAGAGATGGGGGGACTGAGGGACATCATAGAAGAAGAGAGATGGGGGGACTGAGGGACATTATAGAGGAAGAGAGATGGGGGGGACTGAGGGACATCATAGAAGAAGAGAGATGGGGACTGAGGGACATCATAGATGAAGAGAGATGGGGGGACTGAGGGACATCATAGAGGAAGAGAGATGGGGGGGACTGAGGGACATCATAGAGGAAGGGAGATGGGGGGACTGAGGGACATCATAGAGGAAGAGAGATGGGGGGACTGAGGGACATCATAGAGGAAGAGAGATGGGGGGGACTGAGGGACATCATAGAAGAAGAGAGATGGAAGGGACTGAGGGACATCATAGAGGAAGGGAGATGGGGGGACTGAGGGACATCATAGAGGAAGAGAGATGGGGGGACTGAGGGACATCATAGATGAAGAGAGATGGGGGGGACTGAGGGACATCATAGAGGAAGAGAGATGGGGGGGACTGAGGGACATCATAGAGGAAGAGAGATGGAGGGGACTGAGGGACATCATAGAAGAAGAGAGATGAAGGGGACTGAGGGACATCATAGAGGAAGAAGAGAGATGGAGGGGACTGAGGGACATCATAGAAGAAGAGAGATGAAGGGGACTGAGGGACATCATAGAGGAAGAGAGATGGGGGGACTGAGGGACATCATAGAGGAAGAGAGATGGGGGGACTGAGGGACATCATAGAGGAAGAAGAGAGATGGAGGGGACTGAGGGACATCATAGAGGAAGAGAGATGGGGGGGACTGAGGGACATCATAGAGGAAGAGAGATGGGGGGGGACTGAGGGACATCATAGAGGAAGAGAGATGGGGGGACTGAGGGACATCATAGAGGAAGAGAGATGGGGGGACTGAGGGACATCATAGAGGAAGAGAGATGGGGGGGACTGAGGGACATCATAGAGGAAGAGAGATGGGGGGGGACTGAGGGACATCATAGAGGAAGAGAGATGGGGGGACTGAGGGACATCATAGAGGAAGAAGAGAGATGGGGGGACTGAGGGACATCATAGAAGAAGAGAGATGGGGGGGACTAAGGGACATCATAGAAGAAGAGAGATGGGGGGGACTGAGGGACATCATAGAAGAAGAGAGATGGGGGGACTGAGGGACATCATAGCGGAAGAGAAATGGGGGGACTGAGGGACATCATAGAGGAAGAGAGATGGGGGGGGGACTGAGGGACATCATAGAGGAAGGGAGATGGGGGGACTGTGGGACATCATAGAGGAAGAGAGATGGGGGGACTGAGGGACATCATAGAAGAAGAGAGATGGGGGGACTGAGGGACATCATAGAGGAAGAAGAGAGATGGGGGGGACTGAGGGACATCATAGAGGAAGGGAGATGGGGGGACTGTGGGACATCATAGAGGAAGAGAGATGGGGGGACTGAGGGACATCATAGAGGAAGAGAGATGGGGGGACTGAGGGACATCATAGAAGAAGAGAGATGGGGGGACTGAGGGACATCATAGAGGAAGAAGAGAGATGGGGGGGACTGAGGGACATCATAGAGGAAGGGAGATGGGGGGACTGTGGGACATCATAGAGGAAGAGAGATGGGGGGACTGAGGGACATCATAGAGGAAGGGAGATGGGGGGACTGAGGGACATCATAGAGGAAAGTTCAGAGTTTTGTCCCCCATGAATGTCAGTTTAGGGACAGTGAAGGGATTTGATGGCCTCACCTCTGCTTTCCTCCCCAGCAGCAGGTAAGTGGCCATAACTTCATTATACTTATTGGAGCTGAGAGCGTCTTTGATCTCCTCCCGGGAGTATCCCATGTCCAACATGATCTCTGCAAAAGAGAAGGACAATCACAGAACTGTCAGGACCGGAATCTCCGTTCTTCCGGAAGACTCCGGAATGAGGATTTCTATGTTTAGTTTTAACAACAAGAATTCATCTATCATTGCTATCGGCACATTATACAGAGGTTCACCTATCTATGCACACTGTCATGTAATACTCAGGGACATTGTGACATAGAAGTCCTTCTCATTACTAAGGGGTATAAAATGTCCCAACCCCCAGCATGAAATCCCAGACACAACGAACCGCGCGCCGAATCGTCTCTAATAATAGAGAGCAACTGAGCATGTGCAGAGCAGGGAGACTGCGTATTTTACACAGTATAGGCACTTATTTTTAATGTATATATATATATATACACTATATTACCAAAAGTATTGGGACGCCTCTCTATATACACTATATTACCAAAAGTATTGGGACGCCTCTCTATATACACTATATTACCAAAAGTATTGGGACGCCTCTCTATATACACTATATTACCAAAAGTATTGGGACACCTCTCTATATACACTATATTACCAAAAGTATTGGGACACCTCTCTATATACTCTATATTACCAAAAGTATTGGGACGCCTCTCTATATACACTATATTACCAAAAGTATTGGGACACCTCTCTATATACACTATATTACCAAAAGTATTGGGACGCCTCTCTATATACACTATATTACCAAAAGTATTGGGACACCTCTCTATATACTCTATATTACCAAAAGTATTGGGACACCTCTCTATATACTCTATATTACCAAAAGTATTGGGACACCTCTCTATATACACTATATTACCAAAAGTATTGGGACGCCTCTCTATATACACTATATATAACCAAAAGTATTGGGACGCCTCTCTATATACACTATATTACCAAAAGTATTGGGACCCCTCTCTATATACACTATATTACCAAAAGTATTGGGACGCCTCTCTATATACACTATATTACCAAAAGTATTGGGACGCCGGCCTTTACACACACATGAACTTTAATGACCCCCAGTCTCAGTCTGTAGGGTTCAATATTGAGTTGTCCCACCCTTTGCAGCTATAAC
>NC_138774.1:1285391-1360391 GCF_965119305.1 Pelophylax lessonae | reverse complement strand
AAAGGGAGGAGGAGATCCCTGCATGGAGCATCCTACAGAAAAGGGAGAAGGAGATCCCTGCATGGAGCATCCTACAGAAAAGGGAGGAGGAGATCCCTGCATGGGGCATCCTACAGAAGGGGGAGGAGGAGATCCCTGCATGGAGCATCCTACAGAAAAGGGAGAAGGAGATTCCTGCATGGGGCATCCTACAGAAAAGGGAGAAGGAGATCCCTGCATGGAGCATCCTACAGAAAAGGGAGGAGGAGATCCCTGCATGGGGCATCCTACAGAAGGGGGAGGAGGAGATCCCTGCATGGAGCATCCTACAGAAACGGGAGAAGGAGATCCCTGCATGGAGCATCCTACAGAAGGGGGAGAAGGAGATCCCTGCATGGAGCATCCTACAGAAAAGGGAGAAGGAGATCCCTGCATGGAGCATCCTACAGAAAGGGGAGGAGGAGATCCCTGCATGGAGCATCCTACAGAAAGGGGAGAAGGAGATCCCTGCATGGGGCATCCTACAGAAAGGGGAGGAGGAGATCCCTGCATGGAGCATCCTACAGAAAAGGGAGGAGGAGATCCCTGCATGGGGAATCCTACAGAAAGGGGAGAAGGAGATTCCTGCATGGGGCATCCTACAGAAATGGGAGGAGGAGATCCCTGCATGGGGCATCCTACAGAAACGGGAGAAGGAGATCCCTGCATGGGGCATCCTACAGAAAAGGGAGAAGGAGATCCCTGCATGGGGCATCCTACAGAAAAGGGAGGAGGAGATCCCTGCATGGGGAATCCTACAGAAAGGGGAGAAGGAGATTCCTGCATGGGGCATCCTACAGAAATGGGAGGAGGAGATCCCTGCATGGGGCATCCTACAGAAACGGGAGAAGGAGATCCCTGCATGGGGCATCCTACAGAAACGGGAGAAGGAGATCCCTGCATGGGGCATCCTACAGAAAAGGGAGAAGGAGATCCCTGCATGGGGAATCCTACAGAAAGGGGAGAAGGAGATTCCTGCATGGGGCATCCTACAGAAATGGGAGGAGGAGATCCCTGCATGGGGCATCCTACAGAAAGGGGAGAAGGAGATCCCTGCATGGAGCATCCTACAGAAAAGGGAGGAGGAGATCCCTGCATGGGGAATCCTACAGAAAGGGGAGAAGGAGATTCCTGCATGGGGCATCCTACAGAAATGGGAGGAGGAGATCCCTGCATGGGGCATCCTACAGAAAGGGGAGGAGGAGATCTCTGCATGGGGCATCCTACAGAAAGGGGAGGAGGAGATCCCTGCATGGGGCATCCTACAGAAATGGGAGAAGGAGATCCCTGCATGGGGCATCCTACAGAAAAGGGAGGAGGAGATCCCTGCATGGGGCATCCTACAGAAAAGGGAGAAGGAGATCCCTGCATGGGGCATCCTACAGAGAAGGGAGAAGGAGATCCCTGCGTGGAGCATCCTACAGAGAAGGGAGGTGGAGATCCCTGCATGGGGCATCCTACAGAAATGGAAGGAGGAGATCCCTGCATGGAGCATTCTACAGAAAAGGGAGAAGGAGATCCCTGCATGGAGCATCCTACAGAAAGGGGAGAAGGAGATCCCTGCATGGGGCATCCTACAGAAAAGGGAGAAGGAGATCCCTGCATGGGGCATCCTACAGAAAAGGGAGAAGGAGATTCCTGCATGGAGCATCCTACAGAAAAGGGAGAAGGAGATTCCTGCATGGGGCATCCTACAGAAAAGGGAGGAGGAGATCCCTGCATGGGGCATCCTACAGAAAAGGGAGGAGGAGATCCCTGCATGGGGCATCCTACAGAGAAGGGAGAAGGAGATCCCTGCATGGAGCATCCTACAGAGAAGGGAGGTGGAGATCCCTGCATGGGGAATCCTACAGAAAGGGGAGAAGGAGATCCCTGCATGGGGCATCCTACAGAAATGGAAGGAGGAGATCCCTGCATGGAGCATCCTACAGAAAGGGGAGAAGGAGATCCCTGCATGGGGCATCCTACAGAAAAGGGAGAAGGAGATCCCTGCATGGGGCATCCTACAGAAGGGGGAGAAGGAGATCCCTGCATGGGGCATCCTACAGAAAAGGGAGAAGGAGATCCCTGCATGGGGCATCCTACAGAAAAGGGAGAAGGAGATCCCTGCATGGAGCATCCTACAGAAAAGGGAGAAGGAGATCCCTGCATGGAGCATCCTACAGAAAGGGGAGGAGGAGATCCCTGCATGGAGCATCCTACAGAAAAGGGAGAAGGAGATCCCTGCATGGAGCATCCTACAGAAACGGGAGAAGGAGATCCCTGCATGGAGCTCTGTGGAATAGTAAGTAAATGGGGTTGGAGTGGAAGAAGATTTGGCTCCAGTTTTTGTCCCTAACAATGATAACTTGTAGCGGCCACATAAGAATACCTTAAGGTTCTGTCCATCGAAAGGAAGGGACCCGCTGACCAGGGTATAAAGGATCACCCCAAGGCTCCAGACATCAACCTCAGGTCCATTATACCTCTTCCCCTGGAAGAGTTCCGGAGCCGCATACGGAGGACTGCCACAGAATGTGTCCAACTTTCCTCCCGGAGTAAATTCATTGCTGAAGCCAAAGTCTGCGATCTTTATGTTGGCTTCAGCGTCCAGGAGAAGGTTTTCCGCCTACAGAGAGGAAAAAAAGAGACGAACGGATGAGAATCCATAGGAAGAATCCATAGGAAGAATCCATAGGAAGAATCCATTATTCATCATAATCCTTCTCTAACTGACTATTAGATGGCATTTCAACTGTCCTTCCCTACGGGGGATCACTGGGTGATTACATCATCTATTCTAGGGGGATGCTGGAGGATTCTACCATCAATTCAACACAAACCAATCCCCAGCAAACACTCGACCAAGAGAGGCATTCTACCCCCACCAGTGTCCCCAACCCCACCCACCCTCACCCACCCAGTGTCCCCAACCCCACCCACCCTCACCCACCCAGTGTCCACATCCCCACCCACCCTCACCCACCCAGTGTCCACATCCCCACCCACCCTCACCCACCCAGTGTCCACATCCCCACCCACCCTCACCCACCCAGTGTCCCCATCCCCACCCACCCTCACCCACCCAGTGTCCCCAACCCCACCCACCCTCACCCACCCAGTGTCACCATCCCCACCCACCCTCACCCACCCAGTGTCCCCAACCCCACCCACCCTCACCCACCCAGTGTCCACATCCCCGCCCACCCTCACCCACCCAGTGTCCCCAACCCCACCCACCCTCACCCACCCAGTGTCACCATCCCCACCCACCCTCACCCACCCAGTGTCCCCATCCCCACCCACCCTCACCCACCCAGTGTCCCCATCCCCACCCACCCTCACCCACCCAGTGTCCCCAACCCCACCCACCCTCACCCACCCAGTGTCACCATCCCCACCCACCCTCACCCACCCAGTGTCCACATCCCCACCCACCCTCACCCACCCAGTGTCCCCAACCCCACCCACCCTCACCCACCCAGTGTCACCATCCCCACCCACCCTCACCCACCCAGTGTCCCCAACCCCACCCACCCTCACCCACCCAGTGTCCACATCCCCGCCCACCCTCACCCACCCAGTGTCCCCAACCCCACCCACCCTCACCCACCCAGTGTCCACATCCCCACCCACCCTCACCCACCCAGTGTCCCCAACCCCACCCACCCTCACCCACCCAGTGTCCCCATCCCCACCCACCCTCACCCACCCAGTGTCCCCATCCCCACCCACCCTCACCCACCCAGTGTCCCCAACCCCACCCACCCTCACCCACCCAGTGTCACCATCCCCACCCACCCTCACCCACCCAGTGTCCCCAACCCCACCCACCCTCACCCACCCAGTGTCCACATCCCCGCCCACCCTCACCCACCCAGTGTCCCCAACCCCACCCACCCTCACCCACCCAGTGTCCACATCCCCACCCACCCTCACCCACCCAGTGTCCCCAACCCCACCCACCCTCACCCACCCAGTGTCCCCATCCCCACCCACCCTCACCCACCCAGTGTCCCCAACCCCGCCCACCCTCACCCACCCAGTGTCCCCAACCCCACCCACCCTCACCCACCCAGTGTCCACATCCCCACCCACCCTCACCCACCCAGTGTCCCCAACCCCACCCACCCTCACCCACCCAGTGTCACCATCCCCACCCACCCTCACCCACCCAGTGTCCCCAACCCCACCCACCCTCACCCACCCAGTGTCCACATCCCCGCCCACCCTCACCCACCCAGAGTCCCCAACCCCACCCACCCTCACCCACCCAGTGTCCACATCCCCACCCACCCTCACCCACCCAGTGTCCCCAACCCCACCCACCCTCACCCACCCAGTGTCCCCATCCCCACCCACCCTCACCCACCCAGTGTCCCCATCCCCACCCACCCTCACCCACCCAGTGTCCCCATCCCCACCCACCCTCACCCACCCAGAGTCCCCATCCCCACCCACCCTCACCCACCCAGTGTCCCCATCCCCACCCACCCTCACCCACCCAGTGTCCCCATCCCCACCCACCCTCACCCACCCAGTGTCCCCATCCCCACCCACCCTCACCCACCCAGTGTCCCCAACCCCACCCACCCTCACCCACCCAGTGTCACCATCCCCACCCACCCTCACCCACCCAGTGTCCACATCGGCACCCACCCTCACCCACCCAGAGTCCCCATCCCCACCCACCCTCACCCACCCAGTGTCCCCAACCCCACCCATCCTCACCCACCCAGTGTCCCCATCCCCACCCACCTTCACCCACCCAGTGTCCCCATCCCCACCCACCCTCACCCACCCAGTGTCCCCATCCCCACCCACCCTCACCCACCCAGTGTCCCCATCCCCACCCACCCTCACCCACCCAGTGTCCCCAACCCCACCCATCCTCACCCACCCAGTGTCCCCATCCCCACCCACCCTCACCCACCCAGTGTCCACATCCCCACCCACCCTCACCCACCCAGTGTCCCCATCCCCACCCACCCAATGTCCCCATCCCCACCCACCCTCAACCACCCAGTGTCCCCATCCCCACCCATCCTCACCCACCCAGTGTCCCCATCCCCACCCACCCTCACCCACCCAGTGTCCACATCCCCACCCACCCTCACCCACCCAGTGTCCCCATCCCCACCCACCCAATGTCCCCATCCCCACCCACCCTCACCCACCCAGTGTCCCCATCCCCACCCACCCTCAACCACCCAGAGTCCACATCCCCACCCACCCTCAACCACCCAATGTCCACATCCCCACCCACCCTCACCCACCCAGAGTCCACATCCCCACCCACCCTCAACCACCCAATGTCCACATCCCCACCCACCCTCAACCACCCAGTGTCCTCATCCCCACCCACCCTCGCCCACCCAGAGTCCACATCCCCACCCACCCTCACCCACCCAGTATCCACATCCCCACCCACCCTCACCCACCCAGTATCCACATCCCCACCCACCCTCAACCACCCAGTGTCCACATCCCCACCCACCCTCACCCACCCAGTGTTCACATCCCCACCCACCCAATGTCCCCATCCCCGCCCACCCTCACCCACCCAATGTCCCCATCCCCACCCACCCTCAACCACCCAGTGTCCCACATCCCCACCCATCCTCACCCACCCAGTGTCCACATCCCCACCCATCCTCACCCACCCAGAGTCCACATCCCCACCCACCCTCAACCACCCAATGTCCACATCCCCACCCACCCTCAACCACCTAGTGTCCACATCCCCACCCACCCTCAACCACCCAGTGTCCACATCCCCACCCACCCTCACCCACCCAGTGTCCACATCCCCACCCACCCTCAACCACCCAGTGTCCACATCCCCACCCACCCTCAACCACCCAGTGTCCCCAACCCCACCCACCCTCACCCACCCAGTGTCCCCATCCCCACCCACCCTCAACCACCCAGTGTCCCCAACCCCACCCACCCTCGCCCACCCAGAGTCCACATCCCCACCCACCCTCACCCACCCAGTATCCACATCCCCACCCACCCTCACCCACCCAGTATCCACATCCCCAAGTGTCCCCATCCCCACCCACCCTCACCCACCCAGTATCCACATCCCCACCCCCCCTCAACCACCCAGTGTCCCCATCCCCACCCACCCTCAACCACCCAGTGTCCCCATCCCCACCCACCCTCAACCACCCAATGTCCACATCCCTACACACCCTCAACCACCCAGTGTCCACATCCCTACACACCCTCAACCACCCAGTGTCCACATCCCCACCCACCCTCAACCACCCAGTGTCCCCATCCCCACCCACCCTCAACCACCCAGTGTCCCCATCCCCACCCACCCTCAACCACCCAGTGTCCACATCCCCACCCACCCTCAACCACCCAGTGTCTCCATCCCCACCCACCCTCACCCACCCAGTATCCACATCCCCACCCCCCCCTCAACCACCCAGTGTCCCCATCCCCACCCACCCTCACCCACCCAGTGTCCCCATCCCCACCCACCCTCAACCACCCAATGTACACATCCCCACCCACCCTCAACCACCCAGTGTCCACATCCCCACCCACCCTCAACCACCCAGTGTCCCCATCCCCACCCACCCTCAACCACCCAGTGTCCCCATCACCACCCACCCTCAACCACCCAGTGTCCACATCCCTACCCACCCTCAACCACCCAGTGTCCCCATCCCCACCCACCCTCACCCACCCAGTGTCCCCATCCCCACCCACCCTCAACCACCCAGTGTCCACATCCCCACCCACCCTCAACCACCCAGTGTCTCCATCCCCACCCACCCTCAACCACCCAGTGTCCCCAACCCCACCCACCCTCAACCACCCAGTGTCCACATCCCCACCCACCCTCACCCACCCAGAGTCCACATCCCCACCCACCCTCAACCACCCAGTGTCCACATCCCCACCCACCCTCAACCACCCAGTGTCCCCATCCCCACCCACCCTCACCCACCCAGTATCCACATCCCCACCCCCCCTCAACCACCCAGTGTCCCCATCCCCACCCACCCTCACCCACCCAGTATCCACATCCCCACCCACCCTCAACCACCCAGTGTCCCCATCCCCACCCACCCTCAACCACCCAGTGTCCACATCCCCACCCACCCTCAACCACCCAGTGTCCCCATCCCCACCCACCCTCAACCAACCAGTGTCCCCATCCCCACCCACCCTCACCCACCCAGTGTCCCCATCCCCACCCACCCTCAACCAACCAGTGTCCACATCCCCACCCACCCTCACCCACCCAGTGTCCACATCCCCACCCACCCTCAACTACCCAGTGTCCCCAACCCCACCCACCTCAACCACCCAGTGTCCACATCCCCACCCACCCTCACCCACCCAGAGTCCACATCCCCACCCACCCTCAACCACCCAGTGTCCACATCCCCACCCACCCTCAACCACCCAGTGTAAACAAATCCCCACCCACCCTCAACCACCCAGTGTCCACATCCCCACCCACCCTCAACCACCCAGTGTCCCCATCACCACCCACCCTCAACCACCCAGTGTCCACATCCCTACCCACCCTCAACCACCCAGTGTCCACATCCCCACCCACCCTCAACCACCCAGTGTCTCCATCCCCACCCACCCTCAACCACCCAGTGTAACCCAACCCCACCCACCCTCAACCACCCAGTGTCCACATCCCCACCCACCCTCACCCACCCAGTGTCCACATCCCCACCCACCCTCAACCACCCAGTGTCCACATCCCCACCCACCCTCAACCACCCAGTGTCCCCATTCCCACCCACCCTCAACCACCCAGTGTCCACATCCCCACCCACCCTCAACCACCCAGTGTCCCCATCCCCACCCACCCTCAACCACCCAGTGTCCACATCCCCACCCACCCTCAACCACCCAGTGTCCACATCCCTACACACCCTCAACCACCCAGTGTCACCATCCCTACCCACCCTCAACCACCCAGTGTCCACATCCCTACACACCCTCAACCACCCAGTGTCCTCATCCCCACCCACCCTCAACCACCCAGTGTCCACATCCCCACCCACCCTCAACCACCCAGTGTCCACATCCCCACCCACCCTCACCCACCCAGAGTCCACATCCAAACCCACCCTCAACCACCCAGTGTCCCCATCCCCACCCACCCTCAACTACCCAGTGTCACCATCCCCACCCACCCTCAACCACCCAGTGTCCACATCCCCACCCACCCTCACCCACCCAGTGTTCACATCCCCACCCACCCTCAACCACCCAGTGTCCGCATCCCCACCCACCCTCAACCACCCAGTGTCCACATCCCCACCCACCCTCAACCACCCAGTGTCCACATCCCTACACACCCTCAACCACCCAGTGTCACCATCCCCACCCACCTTCAACCACCCAGTGTCCACATCCCTACACACCCTCAACCACCCAGTGTCCTCATCCCCACCCACCCTCACCCACCCAGTGTCCACATCCCTACACACCCTCAACCACCCAGTGTCCCCATCCCTACACACCCTCAACCACCCAGTGTCCACATCCCTACACACCCTCAACCACCCAGTGTCCACATCCCTACACACCCTCAACCACCCAGTGTCCACATCCCTACACACCCTCAACCACCCAGTGTCCTCATCCCCACACACCCTCAACCACCCAGTGTCCCCATCCCCACCCACTCTCAACCACCCAGTGTCCCCATCCCCATCCACCCTCAACCACCCAGTGTCCACATCCCCACCCACCCTCAACCACCCAGTGTCCACATCCCTACACACCCTCAACCACCCAGTGTCCCCATCACCACCCACCCTCAACCACCCAGTGTCCACATCCCTACCCACCCTCAACCACCCAGTGTCCACATCCCCACCCACCCTCAACCACCCAGTGTCTCCATCCCCACCCACCCTCAACCACCCAGTGTAACCCAACCCCACCCACCCTCAACCACCCAGTGTCCACATCCCCACCCACCCTCACCCACCCAGTGTCCACATCCCCACCCACCCTCAACCACCCAGTGTCCACATCCCCACCCACCCTCAACCACCCAGTGTCCCCATTCCCACCCACCCTCAACCACCCAGTGTCCACATCCCCACCCACCCTCAACCACCCAGTGTCCCCATCCCCACCCACCCTCAACCACCCAGTGTCCACATCCCCACCCACCCTCAACCACCCAGTGTCCACATCCCTACACACCCTCAACCACCCAGTGTCACCATCCCTACCCACCCTCAACCACCCAGTGTCCACATCCCTACACACCCTCAACCACCCAGTGTCCTCATCCCCACCCACCCTCAACCACCCAGTGTCCACATCCCCACCCACCCTCAACCACCCAGTGTACACATCCCCACCCACCCTCACCCACCCAGAGTCCACATCCAAACCCACCCTCAACCACCCAGTGTCCCCATCCCCACCCACCCTCAACTACCCAGTGTCACCATCCCCACCCACCCTCAACCACCCAGTGTCCACATCCCCACCCACCCTCACCCACCCAGTGTTCACATCCCCACCCACCCTCAACCACCCAGTGTCCGCATCCCCACCCACCCTCAACCACCCAGTGTCCACATCCCCACCCACCCTCAACCACCCAGTGTCCACATCCCTACACACCCTCAACCACCCAGTGTCACCATCCCCACCCACCCTCAACCACCCAGTGTCCACATCCCTACACACCCTCAACTACCCAGTGTCACCATCCCCACCCACCCTCAACCACCCAGTGTCCCCATCCCTACACACCCTCAACCACCCAGTGTCCACATCCCTACACACCCTCAACCACCCAGTGTCCACATCCCTACACACCCTCAACCACCCAGTGTCCACATCCCTACACACCCTCAACCACCCAGTGTCCTCATCCCCACACACCCTCAACCACCCAGTGTCCCCATCCCCACCCACTCTCAACCACCCAGTGTCCCCATCCCCATCCACCCTCAACCACCCAGTGTCCACATCCCCACCCACCCTCAACCACCCAGTGTCCACATCCCTACACACCCTCAACCACCCAGTGTCCACATCCCTACACACCCTCAACCACCCAGTGTCCACATCCCTACACACCCTCAACCACCCAGTGTCCACATCCCTACACACCCTCAACCACCCAGTGTCCACATCCCCACCCACCCTCAACCACCCAGTGTCACCATCCCCACCCACCCTCAACCACCCAGTGTCCACATCCCCACCCACCCTCAACCACCCAGTGTCCACATCCCCACCCACCCTCACCCACCCAGAGTCCCCATCCCCACCCACCCTCACCCACCCAGAGTCCACATCCCCACCCACCCTCACCCACCCAGAGTCCACATCCCCACCCACCCTCAACCACCTAATGTCCACATTCCCACCCACCCTCAACCACCCAGTGTTCACATCCCCACCCACCCTCACCCACCCAGTGTCCACATCCCCACCCACCCTCACCCACCCAGTGTCCCCATCCCCACCCACCCTCACCCACCCAGAGTCCACATCCCCACCCACCCTCAACCCCCCCGTGTCCACATCCCCACCCACCCTTAGCCACCCAGTGTCCAAATCCCCACCCACCCTCCACCAACCAGTGTCAACATCCCCACCCACCTTCAACCACCCAGTGTCCAAATCCCCACCCACCCTCCACCACCCAGTGTCCACATCCCCACCCACCCTCAAACACCCAGTGTCCACATCCCCACCCACACTCCACCACCCAGTGTTCACATCCCCCATCCACCCTCTACCACCCAGTGTCCCCAACCCTAGAGACCCTCACCCACCCAGTTGTCACATCCCCACCCACCCTCAACCACCCAGTGTCCACATCCCCACACATCCTCAACCACCCAGTGTCCATATCCCCACCCACCCTCAACCACCCAGTGTCCACATCCCCACCCACCCTCACCCACCCAGTGTTCACATCCCCACCCACCCTCTACCACCCAGTGTTCCCAACCCTAGAGACCCTCACCCACCCAGTGTCCACATCCCCACCAACCCTCAACCACCCAGCGTCCACATCCCCACCCACCCTCAACCACCCAGTGTCCCCATCCCCACCCACCCTCAACCACCCAGTGTCCCCATCCCCACACACCCTCACCCACCCAGTGTCCACATCCCCACCCACCCTCAACCACCCAGTGTCCACATCCCCACCCACCCTCAACCACCCAGTGTCCACATCCCCACCCACCCTCAACCACCCAGTTTCACAGCTCTTTCCCCATCTCTTGCACTAGATCTGATAGCTTCTACATTCACCAACTACACAATATTCTCCGGGAATTTCCCTCCCATTATCCACGATAATTTCTCTGACATCTCTTCCTCCTCACTGTCCACATTACATTCTCTGACATCTCTTCTCTGTGATTCTCACCTTCAGATCTCGGTGGACGATGTTCTTCTGGTGACAATAATGGACGGCGGATACAATCTGTCAGCACAAACAGTGGAAGGACAAAATTATTATTTCGACATCCAAGAAAATTCATCTAGGAGACACCTAATGGAACAAATGTGGGTCAGGGACAGGCGAGGGATACGGTCAGGGACAGGCAAGGGATACGGTCAGGGACAGATAAGGGATACGATCGGGGACAGGTGAGGGATACGATTGGGGACAGGTGAGGGATACAGTCAGGGAC
This sequence comes from Pelophylax lessonae, assembly GCF_965119305.1. Lineage (NCBI taxonomy): Eukaryota > Metazoa > Chordata > Amphibia > Anura > Ranidae > Pelophylax > Pelophylax lessonae. Next base: position 1,348,722 of record NC_138774.1, on the reverse strand, counting down.
AGGTGAGGACACAATCAGGGACAGGTGAGGGATACAGTCAGGGAAAGAAGAGGGATACAATGAGGGGAAGATGAGGGACACAGTCAGGGACAGGTGAGGACACAATCAAGGACAGGTGAGGGATACGGTCAGGGACAGGCGAGGGATACGATCGGGGACAGGTGAGGGATACGGTCAGGGACAGGTGAGGGATATGGTCAGGGACAGGTGAGGGATATGATCTGGGACAGGTGAGGACACAATAAGGGACAGGTGAGGGATACAGTCAGGGACAGGTGAGGACACAATCTGGGACAGGTGAGAGTTACAGTCAGGGACAGGTGAGGGATACGGTCAGGGACAGGTGAGGGATATGATCTGGGACAGGTGAGGACACAATAAGGGACAGGTGAGGGATACAGTCAGGGACAGGTGAGGGATACGGTCAGGGACAGGTGAGGGATATGATCTGGGACAGGTGAGGACACAATAAGGGACAGGTGAGGGATACAGTCTGGGACAGGTGAGGACAGAATCAGGGACAGGTGAGGACACAATCAGGGACAGGTGAGAGTTAAAGTCAGGGACAGGTGAGGACACAATCAGGGACAGGTGAGAGTTACAGTCAGGGACAGGTGAGGGATACGGTCAGGGACAGGTTAGGAAATGATCATGGATATGGTAGGAGGTTATGGGGTATACTCCCGGGGGTGCACCTGCAGGGGGCAGAGTGATATAGAGCATATATAGCGGGATTATACACCTGGTTTACAGAGACACACATATATACAATTAGAGGGGCGGCGGCCAGGAAGATGTATTGTGAATACAGAATTGGACTGAGAGAGACTTCTACTCACCTGCCTGAATTTGGCACGAGCCTCTTTCTCTTTCATACGACCATGAGACACAAGGTAATCAAACACCTCACCTAGAGAGATCATTAGAGGACAGGGTTACATACTGACAAGGGAAAAGAAAGAGATTCAGAGAGAGGAGAGGAAAGGAGAGATAGAGAGAGAGGAGAGATAGAGAGAAGAGAGGGAAGAGAGAGAGAGGGGGGGGAGAGGAGAGGAAAGGAGAGAGGAGAGGAAAGGAGAGAGGAGAGGAAAGGAGAGAGAGAGAGAGGGGGGGAGGGGGGGGAGAGAGAGAGGGAGAGGAAAGGAGAGAGAAGACAGAGAGGGAAAAGGGAAGAGGAGAAGGGCAGGGAGAGAGAAGTGAGGAGAGAAAGACACACAGAAGAGAGAGGGAGAGAGAGAGGAAAGGAGAGAGAAGACAGAGAAAACAAGAAGAGAGAGGATAGACAAGGAAACAAGAAGAGAGGGGCAGAGAGAGAAGAGGAGAGAGGAAAAGGAAGAGGAAGGGAGGGAGAGGAGAGGAGAGAGGAGAAGAGAGAGGGAGAGGAGAAAGGAAGGGGAGAGAAGACGGTATGGAAAGAGTGCAGAGTGAAAGAGAAAGAGGGAGAGGAGAAGAGAGGAAAGGCAAGAGGAGAGGGGCAGAGAGACTGAGAAAGAGAGAAGAGAAAAGAGCATTAGAGAGAGAAAGGATAGAGGAGAGGAGAGGGGAAAGAGACGAGAGACACAGAAGAGACAGGGAGAGACAGAGAGAAAGTGGAAAGGAGAGGGGTAAGGAAGAGTGTGTGAAGAGTAGAGCGAAGGGAGAGAGTGCAGAAAGACAGAGAGAAAGAAATAGAGAGAGGAGAGTGGAGGGAGAAAAGGGAGAAGAGGGGAGGGTAAAAGGAGAGGGGCAAAGAGACAGAGAGAAAGAGAAAAGAGAGTAGAAGCAGAGGAGAGGAGAGGAGAAGGGAGAGAGAGAGTGCAGAAAGACAGAGAGAGGGGAGAGGAGAGCAGAGCAGAGCAGAGGAGGCAGAAGAGAGGAGAATAAAAGGAGAGGGGCAAATAGACAGAGAGAAAGGAGAGGAGAAGCAGAGAAGAGGAAGAGAGGGGAGGGCAGAGAGAGAGTGCAAAGAGAGAGAGGAGAAGAGATGGCACTGCTTAAAATGGAGAAGAGAGAGAAGATGAGAGTAGAGGAAAAGGAAGAGGGAGAGGAGAGGGGTGGAGAGAGAGTGCAGAGTGCCAAAGAAAGAGAGAGAAAGAGAGGGGGAACAGGAGAAGAAAGGGAGGAGAAGAGAGGAAAGGCAAGAGGAGAGGGGCAGAGAGACAGAAAGAGAGAGGAGAGAGAGTGCAGAGAGAGGAAGGAGAGGAGACAAAGGGAAAGGGAGAGGAGTGAGAGAGAGAGAATAGGAGGGAGGGGGGAGAGATAGAGAAGAAAAAAGAGAGAGACAGGAGAGGGGGGGGGGGGGAGAAGGAGAATTAGAAGAGGATAGGAGGAGATGAGGATTGGGGGGGTCTCCGTACCTCCACTGGCGTACTCCATGATTAGGTAGAGTGTTTTCTCGGTCTCTATAACTTCGAATAGTTTGACTATAAGACATAAAGAGACATTCCTGGGTAAGGAGATTCTGCTTGCGGAGAAGAGCACACACAGCTTTATGTAGATTTCTTACCAATATTCGGGTGGTTGAGACCCTTCATTATCCGAACTTCACGGAATAGCTGTGAAGAGAGAAATGTCAAATTATTTTCTGCAACTATAAGACCCCAACAAAAAAGAGACCCCCATCCCCCACCCATCCCCCACCACCACATTCTACCCTACATACTGCAATACTGGCAGATATAGAGTATACGGCACCCATATATCCCACCACAAGACCTAGATATACAATTCCCACCTGTGAGATTCTGTACTATTTATATGGTATAAACCTTCACTGTATATCATCCATATATTGTATAGAAGCTATGTTCATTGGGAAGTGTGCGGACCGCACTGTCGGATTACACAGGGAGTGCTCAGCTGTCACTCTGCTCTGTATCAGGATTGGATGCAGGGAGACCTCTGAGAAGTTCCAGTGAGGGACTCTCCAGGAATGAGCGCACAAATGGATCCTTCCCAGCATTAGATTGAAAGAAACTGGAAGGTCGGATAAAAAGATCGAACACTGATAGTGAGATAATCCATTTCTCTCCGAACTCTCCTCATCCAATCACTGTCCAAAGCCTGCCGCCTTAACCTGCGTAAACTCCGCCCCTTCCTAACCAATGACACCACAAAGCTCCGAATTCCCTCCGTGATCATCTCCTGCATCAATTACTGCAACTTCCTCCTCATTGGCCAACCTTTACATAGGCTCCTCCCCCCTTCAGTGCCCTCCACCCCTTTCTGCCAATCCCTCCACTGGCCTCCATTCAGTGCCCTCCACCCTTCCTTACCAAACTCTCTACTGCTCTATATTCAGTGTCCTCCACCCTTCCCTGCCAATTCCTCCACTGTCCTCCATTCAGTGCCCTCCACCCCTCTCTGCAAATTCCTCCACTGGCCTCCATTCAGTGCCCTCCACCCCTCTCTACCAATTCCTACACTGGCCTCCATTCAGTGCCCTCCACCCCTGTCTACCAATTCCTCCACTGGCCTCCATTCAGTGCCCTCCACCCCTCTCTACCAATTCCTCCACTGGCCTCCATTCAGTGCCCTCCACCCCTCTCTACCAATTCCTCCACTGGCCTCTATTCAGTGCCCTCCACCCCTCTCTACCAATTCCTCCACTGGCCTCCATTCAGTGCCCTCCACCCCTCTCTGCCAATCCCTCCACTGGCCTCCATTCAGTGTCCTCCGCCCCTCTCTACCAATCCCTCCACTGTCCTCAATTCAGAGCCCTCCACCCCTCTCTGCCAATCCCTCCACTGGCCTTCATTCAGTGTCCTCCACCCCTCTCTGCCAATTCCTCCACTGGCCTCCATTCAGTGCCCTCCAGCCCTCTCTGCCAATTCCTCCACTGGCCTCCATTCCGTGCCCTCCAGCCCTCTCTGCCAATTCCTCCACTGGCCTCCATTCAGTGCCCTCCAGCCCTCTCTGCCAATTCCTCCACTGGCCTCCATTCAGTGTCCTCCACCCCTCTCTGCCAATCCCTCCACTGGCCTCCATTCAGTGCCCTCCAGCCCTCTCTGCCAATTCCTCCACTGGCCTCCATTCAGTGTCCTCCACCCCTCTCTGCCAATCCCTCCACTGGCCTCCATTCAGTGCCCTCCAGCCCTCTCTGCCAATTCCTCCACTGACCTCCATTCAGTGCCCTCCACCCCCCTCTGCCAATTCCTCCACTGGCCTCCATTCAGTGCCCTCCACCCATCTATGACAATCCTTCCACTGGCCTCCATTCAGTGCCCTCCACCCCTCTCTGCCAATCTCTTGACTGGGTTCCATTCAGTGTCTACCACCCTTCCCTTCCAATTCCTCCACTGGTCTCCATTTAGTGTCCTCCACCCCTTTCTGCCATCCCTACACTGGCCTTCATTCAGTGTCCTACACCCCTCTCTGCCAATCCTTCTACTGGCCTCCATTCAGTGCCCTCCACCCCTCTCTACAATTCCCTACACTGGCCTCCATTCAGTTTCCTCCACCCATCTCTACCTATCTGTCTACTCATCTCATTCAGTGTTCTGCACCCCTCCCGGCCAATCCCTCCACTGGCCTCTATTGAGTGTTCTTCACCCCTGTCAGGAGTCACTTTGGGTGGGGGGCTTGTGGAACCCAGATTACTTTAGAGAGGTCGGGAAATTCCTTGTCCAGCTTCCCCGGCCCCTCCTATGTGTAAGTCACCCCGTGGCTATTAGGGGCACAGGGTGACCAAGGACCCCAGTCGGGTCTGCACTAATCAGATTCACTGTACAACCACCCCGGACTCAGCCTTTCGTGCTACCCTGGGTATCCTGGGTTCTATATGTGTGGTTTGTGTTGGGGGAGGGGCCTCTTTCACTTGGGACAAAGATATTTATGAACAGTGTCCCTCAGGAAATATATGAAGATAAACAATTTGACTTTTCAGATGGCTTGAATATTGTTGGAGTCTCTCATAGACCCTTGCTAGATAGTTTGAGGTGGGGTGGGGTGGGGGTTGTTATTGTTAAGTACCTGTATCCCATTGTTCTATTGTTTCTGCCTGCCTTAAGATCAACCTATTATGGGATGTATATGTGTATGAGGATTGGCTGCTAAGGGGGGGGGGGGGGGGGGGTTGTCCCAAAGTGTATATCTCTTTGTGCCTGTGTTTGAATAAACAGTTATTATTATGGTTCACTCCAAAACTGGCACTGTCTAGTTCTTGGGGTAACTATAGCCAGATTCACGGATCTCATGTGTCAAAGCTTAGGAAGCAGCTTCTTGAGGGAGATACCCAGTCGGGGCGTCCGGAGTCGTCAACAACCCCTTTCTGCTGATTCCTCCACTGACCGCCATTCAGTGTCCTCCACCCCTCTCTGACAATTCCTCCTGTAGCACCCTACAAGATAGGTGCTAGGCAAAGTACAGTGGGCCTTGGCTGCCTTACAGCAGGGCCATGATTTCCAGCTGGGCTGTCATGTCTCCCAGGTGTGGCTATTGAGACTGGGGAGTCTCCACACTGTGCTCCATGAGAGGACTCTCATTGGGCAGTGGAGGAAACCCAATCAATGGCACATTCAGACCTTTATCTACTCCAGAAAGGCATATTCTGCCACACAGGATTCTGGGAGTGGGTATAAGTTGGAGGGGAGTGCATGACGCAGCGTCTTTGGCGGGAAGCAGGAGTCCCAGGAGGGAGAGTACGGCTGTCTCTCCTCCTGTCAGCAGGATCGGGTGTCCCCGAAACTTGCCTGAGGGGACAGAGAGAGCTGAGCTGCAGAAAGGATCCGGTGTGCCGAGGACCAGCAGAGCTGAGGGGGTACAGTTTCAGGAAAGCATTCCCAGTTCGTGAGTACTGTAAACTGCCCCTGGGGGGTCTGCCTAGCTGTGAGGGGACCACTCCGGTGAAGGTCCAAGGGATCCAGGAGCTGGCTAGCGGTGAAGGGGGTGCCAGTGTTGATCCTGAAGAGCAAAGAGGGTGCCTATTGAGAGGACTCTGAAGTGTAGAGGGGGTGCCTAGTGAGAGGACCCTAAAGGGTAGAGGGGTGCCTAGTGAGAGGACCCTGAAGTGTAGAAGGGTGCCTAGTGAGAGGACTCTGAAGTGTAGAGGGGGTGCCTAGTGAGAGGACCCTGAAGTGTAGAGGGGGTGCCTAGTGAGAGGACCCTGAAGTGTAGAAGGGTGCCTAGTGAGAGGACTCTGAAGTGTAGAGGGGGTGCCTAGTGAGAGGACCCTAAAGGGTAGAGGGGTGCCTAGTGAGAGGACCCTGAAGTGTAGAGGGGGTGCCTAGTGAGAGGGCCCTGAAGTGTAGAAGGGTGCCTAGTGAGAGGACCCTGAAGTGTAGAGAGGGTGCCTAGTGAGAGGACTCTGAAGTGTAGAGGGGGTGCCTAGTGAGAGGACTCTGAAGTGTAGAGGGGGTGCCTAGTGAGAGGACCCTGAAGTGTAGAGGGGTGCCTAGTGAGAGGACCCTGAAGTGTAGAGGGGGTGCCTAGTGAGAGGGCCCTGAAGTGTAGAGAGGGTGCCTAGTGAGAGGACTCTGAAGTGTAGAGGGGGTGCCTAGTGAGAGGACTCTGAAGTGTAGAGGGGGTGCCTAGTGAGAGGACCCTGAAGTGTAGAGGGGTGCCTAGTGAGAGGACCCTGAAGTGTAGAGGGGGTGCCTAGTGAGAGGACCCTGAAGTGTAGAGGGGGTGCCTAGTGAGAGGACCCTGAAGTGTAGAGGGGGTGCCTAGTGAGAGGACCCTGAAGTGTAGAGGGGGTGCCTAGTGAGAGGACTCTGAAGTGTAGAGGGGGTGCCTAGTGAGAGGACCCTGAAGTGTAGAGGGGGTGCCTAGTGAGAGGACCCTGAAGTGTAGAGGGGGTGCCTAGTGAGAGGACCCTGAAGTGTAGAAGGGTGCCTAGTGAGAGGACTCTGAAGTGTAGAGGGGGTGCCTAGTGAGAGGACCCTGAAGTGTAGAAGGGTGCCTAGTGAGAGGACTCTGAAGTGTAGAGGGGGTGCCTAGTGAGAGGACCCTGAAGTGTAGAGGGGGTGCCTAGTGAGAGGACCCTGAAGTGTAGAGGGGGTGCCTAGTGAGAGGACCCTGAAGTGTAGAGAGGGTGCCTAGTGAGAGGACCCTGAAGTGTAGAAGGGTGCCTAGTGAGAGGACCCTGAAGTGTAGAGGGGGTGCCTAGTGAGAGGACTCTGAAGTGTAGAGGGGTGCCTAGTGAGAGGACCCTGAAGTGTAGAGGGGGTGCCTAGTGAGAGGACCCTGAAGTGTAGAGGGGGTGCCTAGTGAGAGGACCCTGAAGAGCAAAGAGGGTGCCAGCAGTTACAAGGGGCTACCTCAGTCAGGAAGGACTGGAGGGAGCTGAATCCAGGACTTTTGAGCTAACCAGAGAGTCAAAAGTTAAGTCCAAGCACAGTTCAGCAAGTCAGTATTTTTCAAGCGCCAGCAAGCGTTGGTCGGCATCCAGCCGGTGTCAAGACAGCGCTGAAAGGCATTTTTCTTCAGTGTCCCAGTTGTACCTAGTTGAGCCAGAGGAGAATCCCATTCATTCCCTTCCCCCATCCCCATTATCAAATAAACAAAACAAACAAAAGATGGCGGAATGGTCATTGTCTCCAATCTCACACTTGGGTATTCAGCTTAAATGGGCTGAAGGTGTCACCAGTAACAATGGCAGACCCACATCAGGCCCAATGCCTGGAAAACCTGATACACTCCACTGACCTCCATTCAGTGTCCTCCACCCCTCTCTGCCAATCAGTCTACTCGTCTCCATTCAGTGTGCGCCACTTCTCCCTGCCAACTCCTCCAATGGTCCCCATGAATTGTCCTTCACCCCTCTCTGCTAATTCCTCCACTGGCCTCCATTCAGTGCCCCCCCCACCTCTCTCCACCAATCCCTCCACTGATCTCCATTCAGCGCCCCCCCCCCCCCCACCTCTCTCCACCAATCCCTCCACTGATCTCCATTCAGTGCCCCCCCCCCCACCTCTCTCCACCAATCCCTCCACTGATCTCCATTGAGTGCCCCCCACGCCTCTCTACCAATCCCTCCTCTGGCATCCATTCAGTGCCCCCCTCCCCACCCCACCAATTACACCCATGGGCTCAATTCAGTGTCCTCCACCTCTCTCTGCCAATCCCTCCACTTGCTTCTATTCAGTGTCCTCCACCACTTTCCTGCCAATTCCTCCAAGGGTCCCCATGCAGCGTCCTTCACCCCTCTCTGCCAATCCCTCCACTGGCCTCCATTCAGTGCCCCCCATCCCGCTCTACCAATCACTCCACTGGCCTCTATTCAATGTCATCCAACCTCTCTACCAATCCATTTACTGGTCTCCATTCAGTGTTCTCCCCCCCTCTCTGCCAATCCCTCCACTGGCCCCCATTAAGTGTCTTTCCCCCCTCTTTGCTGATCCCTCCACTGGCCTCCATTCAGTGTCCTCCATCCCTATCTACCAATTCCTCCACTGGCCTCCATTCAGTGCTCTCCACCCATCTCTGCCAATTCCTCCAGTGTCCACCACCTTTCCCTGCCAATCCCTCCACTGGCCTCCATTCAGTGTCCTCCACCCCTCTCTGCCAATCCCTCCACTGGCCTCCATTCAGTGTCCTCCACCCCTCTCTGCCAATCCCTCCACTGGCCTCCATTCAGTGTCCTCCACCCCTCTCTGCCAATCCCTCCACTGGCCTCCATTCAGTGTACTCCACCACTTTCCTGCCAATTCCTCCAAGGGTCCCCATGCAGCGTCCTTCACCCCTCTCTACCAATCACTCCACTGGCCTCCATTCAGTGCCCCCCATCCCGCTCTACCAATCACTCCACTGGCCTATATTCAATGTCATTCAACCTCTCTACCAATCCATTTACTGGTCTCCATTCAGTGTTCTCCCCCCCTCTCTGCCAATCCCTCCACTGGCCCCCATTAAGTGTCTTTCACCCCTCTTTGCTGATCCCTCCACTGGCCTCCATTCAGTGCCCTCCACCCCTCTCTGCCAATCCCTCCACTGGCCTCCATTCAGTGCCCTCCACCCCTCTCTACCAATCCCTCCACAGAATTCTGCTCACCCAACAAATTAAATTCAAAATACTAATAACAACTTACAAAACCATCCACAACAAAGCCTCCGGCTACATTACTAACCTCGTCTCAGCAAACCAACCTAATTGTTCTCTTTGACCTCCTGCTCTCTTGTTCCCTTGTCACCTCCTCCAATGCTCACCTCCAAGACATCCCCCGAGCAATCCTTTGGAACTCCCTACCCCAATCTGTCTGAATGTCTCCCACTCTGTCTACTTTTAAATGATCCCTGAAATCCCTCCTCTTCAGGAGAGGCCTACCCTGCCCCCATCTAATAACTGTAGCTCATCCTACACAGCTATTCCCTTTTGTATCTCTTGACCCTCCCTTTTAGATTGTAAGTTCTCTGGATCAGAGCCCTCTGATTCCTCCTGTATTGAATTGTATTGTAACCCTACTGTCTGCCCTCACATTGTAAAGAGCAGCGCAAACTGTTGACGCTATATAAATCCTGTATAGTGATAATAATAATTTATTGAGGTCACCATGTCAGACCAGAAAGAGGACGCATCAAAAACAAAGACTCCTCCCACCTGTACCTTTTGTGAGTGATTTTATCCCTAGTTCTTATTAATAAATACATTTGGAGCAGAGAGCACTATGGTTTTCTCCTTTTTTGTTTTGTTTTTAATACAAATGTTTTTTATTGGGTTTTAGGAAAGTAAAACCAAGAACAAAACCAAAACACGACAAATTAGGAAAGTACAGTTACAAAGTATCACAAGCAGGTGCAACCAAGGGATCACAGAGATCATAGGTAAATCAGTGCAAAATCTCAACTGCAAAAAAAGGCGGAGCTTCTATTATGTCATGGTATAGTAGAATCCAGCGCAGATTACATTCTACATTGGATAAAGGCGTACTTCGGAAAACAAACAACAACAGCAAAATCTATACAATCCTGAGAAATGAGGTATAACCATATGGTTAACACAACCAGGTAGACCACCAAGTGCTGAGATAGGGCAAGAAAACCAAAGACCCAATCAGCCCGTAGACCAATTCTCCCATTTTTTATGAAACACATGCTTAGTATCATACAGAGTATGGTAAACCCTTTCCATACTTCTGATCGCCTCCATTCTCAAAAGTAGCTGGGTCCAAGGGACCGTCTCCGACCGCCAGTTAAGGGCTATAGCCCACACAGGGCCGGTGCTAGACTATTTTACGCCCTAGGCGAGACCAGCTACTCGTGCCCCCCCCAAAAAAATAAAACAAAAAGGGAAGGGTTTAAAAACTCCTCTATGTCATATTCAGTCACCCTGATCTGATGGTTCCTCCATGTAATTCTTTCATACCCAGTGACCCCCATATTCCTCCATGTCACACCCGGGGACCCTGATGTCCCCCTATGTCACACCCAGGGACCCTAATGTTTCCCCATGTCACATTCTGGGACCCCAATATTCCTCCACGTTGTGCTGTTATACCCACTGCCCCCGATGTTCCTCTATGTCACACCCAGGAACCCCTGTGTTCCTCCATGTTGTGCTGTTATACCTAGTGACCCCAATGTTCCTCTATGTCACACCAGGGGCCCCTGATGCTCCTCCATGTCATACCCGGAGACCCTGATGTTTTTCCATGTCACACCTGGGGACCCTGATGTTCCTCCATGTCACACCTGGTGACCTCAATCCCCCATGGCATACCAAGGGGTCACAATTCCTCATTGCACACCTGGTGACCCTGAACCCCTGTTACACTCGTGACCCCTATCCCCATGTCACACCTTTATGACTCCGATTCCCCATGGCATACCTGGTGACCCCAATTCTCTTTCACACCAGGGATCCTCCATGTCACACCCATGGACCCTGATCCCCTGTTCTGGGGACACTCACTGGGCGGTATGCAGAGAGTGGCCCACACTCTGCCCTCTTTCACCATGATCCTGCTGATTCCTTCTCCCAGGATGCTCCTCTCCAGGACCACAGTGCTCACCACAGCTCCAACAGGCTCCTAGTGGAGGGAGAAGCAGCAGTCAGAGAGCTCCGCACCTCCTTCATCACCAACCTCCTCAGACCATTCCGGTGCCTCGTCACTTCTGCCCCAGTAAAGGTTCCGCCCTCCAGTGCCAAGCTCCGGCTCAGGTTCAGCTCTCCTCAGCTCCCTGCTTAATACCGACCCAGGGAAATTAACGGCTACCCACCAACTTAGTGTAGAGAGTCACTTGCGGGGTAACAGAGATTCTTGAGTCGAGCATTTGAGAAATCACATCCGAAACTCTGTCCCACACTGCAGACAATCGGCCACACTCCCAAAAGGTATGAAGTATGGTACCCGGCGCATCACAGCCACGAAAGCAGCGGTCGGAGACAACCGGGTGGAACCTATGGACCCTGTCAGGGGTAAAGTACCACCTGGTGTGGAGCTTCACCACTGTATCCTTCACTGACATAGATTTAGAACATTTGTGCATATTCTGAAGTATAGACGACCACGTCTCAACTGACAGCTCCACTCCGAGATCAGCCTCCCACGCGACTTGTCTGGCAAGTGTAAGCCATTGAGGTAACTATAGAGTCTCGAGATCACCGCCCTGTCCCTGGAAGAGTTACGGCAAATAGACTCAAAAAGGGAGGTTTCAAGACGGCCCGTCAGAGGGCCCAGGGAGCCGTAGAAATGTCTGACCTGAAAGTATTTGTAAAATTCAGAGTCAGGGATACGATAGCCACTTTTAAGACCTTCAAATGAGTAGAAGGAGATTCCCCGAAACAAAGCGTGGAGGGTGGTCAAGGAGTGTAGTTCCCACCAACTGTAGGTGTCAGGAGACGCAAACGCAAGCTCAAAACTCTTATTACCCATAAAAGACAACAACGGAGGTCTAGTGGAGCGCAGTGGAAACCTGTCCCGATAGGTGGACCAGAGCTTCAAGGCGTGCCATACAATTCTATTAAGCTGTTTGACATCCCTAGGATATGTCATGGAGGACCAAAGTAGACCCTGAAGGTTGAAAGGGCGAACAGACTCACTCTCACTCCATTTTTGTTTTTATGGTATATCCAATGGATATTGTGATTAGGAGGTGGAGGATTAATGATTCAGGGGTGCCACCAGAAGGAATGTTTCAGCATTATCCAGTACCATCTTAACCGGTTGCCGACCGCCGCAAGTACATATACTGCGGCGGTCAGCCCCGGCCAGGCAAAGTGACGTACCGGTACGTCACTAGCCTGTCACTAGCTTGTGAGCCAATAGCGGGCGAGCGCGTGCCCGCGGTGGCGCGCTCCCGCCCCGGATCGTTCCCTAACAAGTCAGTGCGTGTGACCGGCGGACCCGATGTCCGCCGGTCACTCGCGATCGTCCGCCATGAAGGAAGAAAGGCAGGCGGCTAATGTAAACAAAGCCACCTGTCATTCTTCCCTGTGTAAAAATGGAGATCACACGGTTCTACTATGTAGGACCGTTGATCTCTGTTCTTACACCAGTAGCCATATCCAATCACAGTTCGAAACACACCCCTAGGGACATACTTAACCCCTCCATCCCCAATAAAGTTAACCCCTTCCCTGCCAGTGTCATTTTTACAGTAACAGTGCATATGTATAGCACTGATTACTGTAGTAATGTCACTGGTACCCCCAAAAGTGTCAAAAATGTCAGTCAAGGGTCCGATCTGTCCGCCGCAATGTCGCAGTCCTGCAAAAAAAATCGCAGATCGCCGCCATTACTCGTTAAAAAAAAAAACAACAAAAATTACAAAAATCTCTCCCTTAGTTAGTAAACGCAATAACGTTTGCGCAAACCAATCAAAATACGCTTATTGTGATTTTTTTTTTACCAAAAATATGTAGCAGAAAACAAATTGGCCAAAAATGTTAAAAAATTTAGATTTTTACATTTTTTTGGGGGGGAATTTCATATAAAAAAATGTGAAAAATATTGTTATTTTTGCAAAATTGTCGCTCTTTTTTTGTTTATAGCGCATGATAAAAAAATCGCACAGGTGATCAAATACCACCAAAAGAAAGCTCTGTTTGTGTGAAAAGAAGAACGTCAAATTTGTTTAGGTACAGCGTCGCATGACCGCGCAATTGTCCGTTAAAGTCACGCAGTGCCGAATCACAAAATAGGCCCTGGTCAGGAAGGGGGTAAAATCTTCCGGGGCTTAAGTTGTTAAGTGGAGGACACTAAGGCTGATTCGATTTGTAGTGGGGTCATATATTGGAGGTGAGCAGGAATTTTGCCAGAAGGTGGTGGGCACCGAACACCTCGGATATAAGCAAATCATGTCACTATATTTGCACTACTGTGGAATTCCATGAATGGGACTTTGACACATACAGTATATATTTTTGTCGGTATCACATATATGATTTAACTCTAGTTGGATTGTGTTATTTATATGACTTGCCAATAACTGACAGCGCCGCACTTATATGTTGCATTATAGTAAGGTATGGAAATCCTCCACTAATACTAACAGAAAACAGGAAGAGTTATTTTCTCTTTACAGGAAGAATGAAGCAGACTGCAAGAGGAACAAGACCGGAAATACCAGGAATTTCATCATGGGCTTCCTCTGAATCAACAATAATCACGGTTATTGATTGCCTCCATATTTTCTGTAGAGATTTAGCAACATACGACAGTTATTTGCTCGGTAAAAGATATTATTTTGTTACAACTTGTCATTTTCCAGATCTGGAGCATTGAGCCAGAAATGAACCCGTGTGACGTGACTCGTCTAGTGAGACTCGCTGTGACTGCGGACTAGGCCAAGGAGGATCAATACAATTCCCGATAAAGCACCATTTCCATCCGCTCTAGCAAACCACCGCACACAGCCAACAACGCCATGTGCTCCTCATGACAGGCTGACCTCTAACTAAGTCTGCAGAGGAGAAACAACACGAGGACACAAATACCAACCGATATAAACAATGTGACCACAAGAGAAGCCCCACCAGCAGGTCATCTATGGGTCCCGCTGTGAATGTGGTCCCTGTGACCTCACTTCTCATCCCTAATAATTCTCCTCAACAATTTCTCTTCCAACCTATTCAGAGAACAGAAAACACAACGACTCCGACAATACAATCCCGGAATAAACGGATCACTCAGAGCCGGAATTGTGAGGGCAAACACATTCATGATGGACCGCTATCTTCCTATTACCAATCCTGGAGGGGTCATATTCATAAGGGACACCTATCTCCATATAGCCAAACCTGGAGAAGACATAATCATAAGGGACACCTATCTCCATATAGCCAAACCTGGAGAAGACATAACAATAAGGGACACCTATCTCTGTATGACCAAACCTGGAGAAGACATAATCATAAGGGACACCTACCTCTGTATGACCAAACCTGGAGAAGACATAACAATAAGGGACACCTATCTAAGTTTAGCCAAACCTTGAGAAGAATTATTCATTATTGTCTCCTTATATCCAAACCTGGAGAAGACATATTCATAAACACCTATCTCATATGGCCAAACTTGACATACTGTGTATAAGTCGAACCTAGAGAAGGCACATTCGTAAGGGACACCGCTCCGTATGGCCAAACCTAGTGAAGGTATGATTTTAATGGATACCTATCTCTGTATATCTAATCCTGGAGGGGTCATATTCATAACAGACACCCATCTCTATATGGCCAAACCTGGAGAAGGTATATTCATAATGTACACCTATCTCAAACCCAGAGAAGGTATATTCATAGCAAACGCCTACCTCTGTATGACCAAACCTGGAGAAGACATAATCATAAGGGACACCTATCTACGTTTAGCCAAACCTTGAGAAGAATTATTCATTATTGTCTCCTTATATCCAAACCTGGAGAAGACATATTCATAACAAACACCTATCTCATATGGCCAAACTTGACATATTCCGTATAGTCAAATCTAGAGAAGGCACATTCGTAAGGGACACCGCTTTGTATGGCCATACCTAGAGAAGGTATATTTTTAATGGACACTTATCCCTGTATATCCAATCCTGGAGGAGTCATATCCATAACAGACACCCATCTCCATATGGCCAAACCTGGAGGAGACATATTCATAATGTACACCTATCTCCATGTGGCCAAACCTGCAGGAGACATACCGTATTTGTAACGAACACCTATCTCCGTATGGCCAAATCTGGAGGAGACACTTATCTCTGTATATCTAAGCCTGGAGACGTCCGTCATACTCATAGCCAACACCTAACTCATATGGCTAAACCTGGAGATGACATATTGATAACAGACACCTATCTCTGTATTGCCAAACTGGAGAATACATATTCATTATGGGCACCGATCTCTCTATATCCAAACTGGAGAATACATATTCATTATGGGCACCTATCTCCATATAGTCAAACCTGGAGAAAAATATATTGGTACCAAAAGTCTACCTTTGTATATCCAATCCTAGAGTGGTCATTTTCATAACAGACACCCATCTCCATATGGCCAAACTTGGAGGAGACATATTTATAACGAACACCTATCTCCGTATGGCTAAATCTGGAGGAGACACTTATCTAAGCCTGGAGACGTCCGTCATACTCATAACAAACACCTAACTCATATGGCTAAACTTGGAGATGACATATTGATAATAGACACTTATCTCCATTTTGCCAAACCTGGAGAAGACATATTTATAAGGAACATCTGACTCATATGTCCAAATTTGGAGATTACATATTTCTAACAGACACCTATCTCTGTATTGCCAAACTGGAGAAGACATATTCATTATGGGCACCTATCTCCGTATAGTCAAACCTGGAGAAAAATATATTCGAACCAAAAGTCTACCTTTGTATATCCAATCCTAGAGAGGACATATGCATAATGGACACCTGTCTCCATGTAGCCAAGACTTAGAATGAACACCCATCTCTGTATTGCCAAACCTGGAGAAGACATACAGTAAACCCCCCTCCATTGCGGGGGTTACGTTCCGGACCCAGCCGCGAAAAGTGAAATTCCGCGAAATAGAAAAACCCTTTTAAAATGCATTGTAGGCATGATTTTTTTACTGTCACTGTACGTGTAGAAGCATTTTAAGGTCTTTAAACACACTTTTAAAACAATAGAAACTCATTTAAACACATAAAAGATACTTAGAGACAGAGCAAGAGCTATGAAAAACACAAAAATCTTTCATTTTTAAGGATTTATATAGTAAAATAACATTACAAAAAAAAACGCGAATTACCGGGACCGCAAAAACTGAACCGCGATGTAGCGGGGGATTACTGTATTCGTAAAAGGACATCTATCTCCTTATATCCAAACTGGGAGATGTTATATTCATAACAGACATCTATCTCTGTATAACAAACACCTGTCTCATATGGCCAAGCTTGGAGAAGACATATTCCGTATAGTCAAACCTGGAGAAGGTATATTATTAAGGGACACCTCTCCCCCTATAGCCACACTTAGGGAAGGCATATTTTTAATAGACACCTATCTCTGTATATCCAAACCCGGAGAAGTAACTTTCCTAACAAACACCCATCTCTATATGGCCAAACCTGAAGATGACATTTGTACCAGACGCTTATCTCTTTGTGTCTAAGCCTGGAAAAGTCATACTCATAACCAACAGCTAATTTATATGGCTAAACCTGGAGATCACACATTGGTAATAGACACCTATATCCATATGGCCAGATCCTTGGGAAGACATATGCATAGCTGACACCTGTCTCCATATAGCCAAAGCAAGAAAAGACACTTCAATAATGGACACCTATCTCTATTGGGCCAAACCTGAATAAAACACGTTTATGAAGAAAGACACTTGAGTTCATATTACCGATCCTGAAAGAAACACATTCAAATGAATACCTGTTTATTGCCATGGAATTCACCACCAAGGATTGACACAGATCTGCTCCATTGAAAAGATGAGCAGAGAAACTATGGGAACTACATGGCAAAGAATAGGCAGAGAGGAACTATGGGAAGGACGCAGCATGAACTGAGACTGATAGAGAGGTGCACCATGAGAGGGAAGGGTAGAGAGGTGCACTATGGGAAGGAAGGGTAAAGAGGTGCATCATGGGAGGGAATGGCAGAGAGGTCCACCATGGAGGAGGGGGAAGGGTAGAGTGTACTGTACTGTACTGGTGTGACACCTAGATCTCCATGGATCGAATGTCTCCTTTCACCAGATCGTCTGTCCTTGGATCTACTACCTTAATTCACCAGATTTCCCATTCATGAATCTACTGCCACCATTTACCAAATCTCCCATCCATGGATCTACTACCTTTATTCACCAGATCTCCAATCCATGGATATACTACCTTAATTCACCAGATTTCCCATCCATGGATCAACTGTTTACATTCACCAAATCTTCTATCCATGGATCTACTGTCTCCACTCACTAGATCTCTGATCCATAGATCTACAGTACTACCTTAATTCACCAGATCTCCCATCATGGATCTCCTGCCTCCATTTATCAGATCTCCTACTCATGGACCTACTACCTTCATTTACCAGTTCTCCCATTCATAGATCCACTACCTTCAATCATCAGATCTCCCATCAATGGATCTACTGTCTCTATTTACTAGGTCTCCAATCTATGGATCTACTACCTCCATTCACCAGATCACAGCCTCACACTGTACTGGTGTGACACTCAGATCTCCTTTGATCTACTACCTTCATTCACCAGATCTCCTGTCCATGGATCTACTGTCTCCATTCATCAGATCTCCCATCCATGGATCTACTGCTTCCATTTACCAGATTTCCCATCCACAGATCCACTGTCTCCATTCACCAGATCCCCTACCCATTGACCTACTACCTTCATTCATCGGATGTTCCTAGCATGGATCTCCTACCTCCATTCACCAGATATCCCGTCCCTGGATCTACTGTCTCTATTCCCCAGATCACCTACCCATGGACCTGCAACCTTCATTCACCAGATCTCCTATCCATGGATCTACTGCCTCCAGTCACTAGATCTCCCATCCATGCATCTACTGTCTCCATTCTCAGCCTCACACTGTAGTGGTGTGACACTCAGATCTCCTGTTTATTGATCTACTACCTCCATTCACCAGATTTCCTTCCCATGGATCTACCTCTATTCCTAAACTCCATAGATCTACTGGCTCAATTTACCACATCTCTTATCAATGGATCTTCTACCTCAATTCTCAGCCTCATACTGTACTGGTGTGACACCCAGATCTCCATGGATCTACTACCTCCATTCACCAGATCTCCTAACCATGGATCTACCTACCTCCATTTACCAGGTCTCCTGTCCATTGATCCACTACTTCTATTATCTGATGTCCCATCCATGGATCTACTACCTTCATTCACCAGATTGCCTGTACATTGATTTACTACTTCCATTATTAGATCTCCTATCCATGGATCTATTACCTCCATTCATCAGATCTCCCATCCATGGATCTCCTGCCTCATACTGCAATATTAAAGGTTTCCTTCTCACCATCAGACAATAGACAGGAAACTCTACAATTAGCTTTTCTTCTATAAAGATGTAGAAGGTCTCTGCACCCAGACAGGACACCTCGGATCTGGTGTCCTGGTGTCAGACAAATATGGTCTGAGGTCTCCTGCAGATGTCTTCATAGGGAAGGAGCCTTTGGACTACAGATAATCTAGGGGGGTGTAGAGGTAACAGGGGGATCTGAAGATATCAGGAGGGTTCTGAGGATACTAGAGGGGGATCTAGAACTATCAGGGGGATCTGAAGATATCAGGAGGGTTCTGAGGATACTAGAGGGGGATCTAGAAATATCAGGGGGATCTGAAGATATCGGGGGGGGGGGGGGTTCTGAGGATATTAGAGGGGGATCTAGAACTATCAGGGGGATCTGAAGATATCAGGGGGGTTCTGAGGATACTAGAGGGGGATCTAGAACTATCAGGGGGATCTGAAGATATCAGGGGGGTTCTGAGGATACTAGAGGGGGATCTAGAACTATCAGGGGGATCTGAAGATATCGGGGGGGGGGGGGTTCTGAGGATATTAGAGGGGGATCTAGAACTATCAGGGGGATCTGAAGATATCAGGGGGGTTCTGAGGATACTAGAGGGGGATCTAGAACTATCAGGGGTATCTGAAGGTATCAGGGGGGGGGGGGGGGTTCAGAAGATACTAGAGGGGGATCTAGAACTATCAGGGGGATCTGAAGATATCGGGGGGGGGGGGGGGGGTTCTGAGGATACCAGAGGGGGATCTGAAGATATCAGGAGGGTTCTGATGATACTAGAGGGGGATCTGGAACTATCAGGGGGATCTGAAGATATCAGGGGGGTTCTGAGGATACTGGAGGGGGATCTGGAACTATCAGGGGGATCTGAAGGTATCAGGAGGGATCTGGAACTATCAGAGCGGAACCAAAGGTATTAAGGGCTGATTCTGGAGGTATTTTTAATTATCAAAGGCATCTGAGGGTATCAGAGAAAACCTGGAGGTATGAGGGGAATCTAAAGATGTCTGGAGGGATATAAAGGTATCAGGGGGGATCTGAAGGTATCAGGGGGGATCAGGGGGGATCTGGGGAGGTCAGTAGGGAGAACAAGTTATCAAGAGATATCTGAAGTTAACGGAGGTATCAGGGGGGATTCGAAGGTTACAGGGGGAGCTGAAGCTATCAGGGGGGTTCTGAAGATACTGGGGGATCCAAAGGTAATAGGGGGATCTGAAGATATCAGGAGGGTTTTGAAAATGGGGTACCAGGGGATCTAAAGGTATCAGGGGGGTCCTAAGAATACTGGGGGGGGGGGGGGGATGGAACTATCAGGGGGATCTGACGGTATCGGGAGAGATCTGGAGTTATCAGAGGGGATCTGAAGGTATGGGGGGGGGGGGATTCTGGAGGTATGGGGGGGGGGGGGGTTCTGGAGGTATTAGGGGAGTCTTTAATTATCAAAGAATTCTGAATGTATCAGAGAAATTCTGGAGGTATTAGAGGGGATCTGAAGATGTCAGGAGGGATATAAAAGTATCAGGGGGGGATCTGAAGGTATCGGGGGGGGGGGGGGGGGACATTAGGGAGAACAAGTTATCAGGAGGGATCTGAAGTTATCAGGGGTATCTGGAAGTATCAGGAGGATCCAAAGGCACCATGATGATCTGAAGATATCAGGTGAGTTTTGAAGATATTAGGGGGGTATGAGGGTATTAGAGGGATCTGAAGATAATGGGGGGGGGGGGTGGTTTTCAGGATACTGGGAGGATCTGGAACCATCAGGGCGATCTGAAGGTATCAGGGGGGATATGGAATTTATAGAAGTTATCAATGGGGATTCTGGAGGTTTTAGGGGGATCTTAAAATCAAAGTATCTAAAGGTCTCAGAGAAAATCCTGAGGTATAAGGGGGGGTCTGAAGATTTCAGGAGGGATCTAAAGGTGTCAGAGGGATCTGAATTTATCAGGGGGTATCTGGAGGTATCAAAGTATCTGGATACATTTGAAGGTACAGTATTTGGAGGTATTCAGGAGTATCTAGAAAGAAGAGGGGGGAACAAATATCTGGAGGTGTGTTGGGGTATCTGGATCAGTTCAGGGGGCGTTTAGGGGTGTCTGGGAGTACCTGGTGTATCTGGACGTATTTTGGGGTTATCTAGATTTATCTGGAAGTATATGGAAGGATCTAGGGGTATCTGGATGTACAGTATTTGGAACAATCTGGAGAGATCTGGGAGTATCTGGATGTATTCGGAAGGATCTGAGGGTTTCTGGATGTATATAGAAAGGTCTGGGGGTATCTGGATGTATTAAGAAGGGTCTGGGGGTATCTGGAAGGATCTGGGGGTATCTGGATGTATATAGAAGGGTCTGGGGTATCTGGATGTATATAGAAGGGTTTGGGGGCATCTGGATGTATATGGAAGGATCTGGGGGTATCTGGATGTATATAGAAGGATCTGGGGGTATCTGGATGTACATAGAAGGATCTGGGGGTATCTGGATGTATATAGAAGGATCTGGGGGTATCTGGATGTATATGGAAGGATCTGGGGGTATCTGGATGTATATAGAAGAGTCTGGGGGTATCTGGATGTATATGGAAGGATCTGGGGGTATCTGGATGTATATAGAAGGATCTGGGGGTATCTGGGTGTATATAGAAGGGTCTGGGGGTATCTGGATGTATATGGAAGGATATGGGGGTATCTGGATGTATATAGAAGGATCTGGGGGTATCTGGATGTATATGGAAGGATCTGGGGGTATTTGGATGTATATAGAAGGATCTGGGGGTATCTGGATGTATATAGAAGGGTTTGGGGGTATCTGGATGTATATGGAAGGATCTGGGGGTATCTGGATGTATATGGAAGGATCTGGGGGTATTTGGATGTATATAGAAGGGTTTGGGGGTATCTGGATGTATATGGAAGGATCTGGGGGTATCTGGATGTATATAGAAGGGTTTGGGGGTATCTGGATGTATATGGAAGGATCTGGGGGTATCTGGATGTATATGGAAGGATCTGGGGGTATTTGGATGTATATAGAAGGATCTGGGGGTATCTGGATGTATATAGAAGGGTTTGGGGGTATCTGGATGTATATGGAAGGATCTGGGGGTATCTGGATGTATATAGAAGGGTTTTTGGGTATCTGGATGTATATGGAAGGATCTGGGGGTATCTGGATGTATATAGAAGGGTTTTTGGGTATCTGGATGTATATGGAAGGATCTGGGGGTATCTGGATGTATATAGAAGGATCTGGGGGTATTTGGATGTATATAGAAGGGTTTGGGGGTATCTGGATGTATATGGAAGGATCTGGGGGTATCTGGATGTATATAGAAGGGTTTGGGGGTATCTGGATGTATATGGAAGGATCTGGGGGTATCTGGATGTATATGGAAGGATCTGGGGGTATTTGGATGTATATAGAAGGATCTGGGGGTATCTGGATGTATATAGAAGGGTTTGGGGGTATCTGGATGTATATGGAAGGATCTGGGGGTATCTGGATGTATATAGAAGGGTTTTTGGGTATCTGGATGTATATGGAAGGATCTGGGGGTATCTGGATGTATATAGAAGGGTTTTTGGGTATCTGGATGTATATGGAAGGATCTGGGGGTATCTGGATGTATATAGAAGGATCTGGGGGTATTTGGATGTATATAGAAGGGTTTGGGGGTATCTGGATGTATATGGAAGGATCTGGGGGTATCTGGATGTATATAGAAGGGTTTGGGGGTATCTGGATGTATATGGAAGGATCTGGGGGTATCTGGATGTATATGGAAGGATCTGGGGGTATCTGGATGTATATAGAAGGGTTTGGGGGTATCTGGATGTATATGGAAGGATCTGGGGGTATCTGGATGTATATGGAAGGATCTGGGGGTATCTGGATGTATATAGAAGGATCTGGGGGTATTTGGATGTATATAGAAGGGTTTGGGGGTATCTGGATGTATATGGAAGGGTTTGGGGGTATCTGGATGTATATGGAAGGATCTGGGGGTATCTGGATGTATATGGAAGGATCTGGGGGTATCTGGATGTATATAGAAGGGTTTGGGGGTATCTGGATGTATATGGAAGGATCTGGGGGTATCTGGATGTATATAGAAGGGTTTTTGGGTATCTGGATGTATATGGAAGGATCTGGGGGTATCTGGATGTATATAGAAGGGTTTTTGGGTATCTGGATGTATATGGAAGGATCTGGGGGTATCTGAAGGGTCTGGGGGTATCTGGATGTATATGGAAGGATCTGGGGGCATCTGAAGGATCTTGGGGTATCTGGATGTATATGGAGAGATGCGTCACAATGTAATTTCCGGGTGACGTCACCTCCACAGATAAGGGGCCGTGCTGTGAGCCTGTGTGACATACAGACCCCCTGGAGGAGGGGATCCTGGTACTCCGAAACGTTGGATGATCGTCTCTCATTGGTCAGCCCGGCTGACCTCTTATCTGTGCTGTACTTCATTACAGTACATTGTATCTGTTGTGTGTTCAATTATTGTCCGGACAATTTTGTTAATTTACTGAAACTGGAGCACACAGAATCTGGTGGAGCTGTGCATGGGAGCCAATCAGCTTCCAGGATTTATTGTCAAAGCTTTGTTGAAGAAGCTGAAGTAAGAAGCTGATTGGCTGCCATGCACAGCTGCACCAGGTTCTGCACCCTCCAGTGTTAGTAAATCCCTGCCCCCAATGTCTGTACAATGCGGGTCTTATACTGGGTGCTCATTATATCTCTATCATTAGAGGAGCACTTTGTGAACCGATCCTCGTCTCCATACACCATACAATCCCTGGACATTGAAAACTATGTAATATGAGCACCTACCTAATCTATCCAATCAGGGAGGTCCTTGTACTATATTGTTCTGCTTCATGCGCCGACATACCTCCTTACACACAGAAAATGAACCGATACAATCGTTCTTCATATAATCGAAGTGTAAGAAGACAATGGCCAGCCGAAGCCTGAACTATCACTGACTGGGGGAACATGGAAGAATTTGGGGGGTCTAGTTAGGAATGAACTAAACAGCACTAAAAAAGAAGGGGAGGACAGGGGGAGAAACCAAAATCACACAGTAAACATGTTGTAGTGCCCCAAAACCACCACTAGATGTCAGCATACTACAAAACCGTAACAATCCAATGCAGTTCAATACAACACAGAAAACTGACATGGAAGTGGGGCGGAATTTACAGAGTTGTTGGCAGATCTGAAGCAGATTATAAGCTATGTGGATTCCTGTGATCTGCAATCCTCTGACATTTCACTGCAGCAATGGAGGACTTTTGAAAAGCATCTCCAATACGTTCTGTGTGCACGAGGACCATCGGGTTTGACAACCCGAGGTATTCAGGAAAAGTCCCGACTCGATCCTTGGTGGCGTGTCTGCAGGTAGGCAATCCTGTGCCCAGCAGGTGCATTGTGGGTCAGGTAGGCGATCCTGCGTCTAACGGATGCATTGTGGGTCAGGTAGGTGATGATGGTAAGATGACGGGAAGATGGCAGGAAGATGACAGGAAGATGACGGGAAGATGAAAGGGAGGATGACAGGAAGATTTCTGGCAGGGAATTGGATGTAAATTAGACAATTATGAGATTAAATGTGACAAATGACGGGAAAGATGGCGGGAAGATGATGGGGAAGATGATGGGGAAGATGATGGGGAAGATGATGGGGAAGATGATGGGAAGATGATGGGGAAGATGATGGGAAGATGATGGGGAAGATGGCAGGAAGATGATGGGGAAGATGATGGGAAGATGATGGGGAAGATGATGGGGAAGATAGCAGGAAGATGATGGGGAAGATAGCAGGAAGATGATGGGGAAGATGATGGGGAAGATGGCAGGAAGATGATGGGGAAGATGGCAGGAAGATGATGGGGAAGATGATGGGGAAGATGATGGGGAAGATGGTGGGGAAGATGATGGGGAAGATGGTGGGGAAGATAGCAGGAAGATGATGGGGAAGATGATGGGGAAGATGGTGGGAAGATGATGGGGAAGATGGCAGGAAGATGATGGGGAAGATGGCAGGAAGATGATGGGGAAGATGATGGGGAAGATGATGGGGAAGATGGTGGGGAAGATAGCAGGAAGATGATGGGGAAGATGATGGGGAAGATGGTGGGAAGATGATGGGGAAGATGGCAGGAAGATGATGGGGAAGATGATGTGGAAGATGATGGGGAAGATGATGGGGAAGATGATGGGAAGATGATGGGGAAGATGATGGGGAAGATGATGGGGAAGATAGCAGGAAGATGCTGGGGAAGATGACGGGAAGATGGCAGGAAGATGATGGGGAAGATGATGGGGAAGATGGCAGGAAGATGATGGGGAAGATGATGGGGAAGATGATGGGGAAGATGGTGGGAAGATGATGGGGAAGATAGCAGGAAGATGATGGGGAAGATGATGGGGAAGATGATGGGGAAGATGATGGGGAAGATGGCAGGAAGATGATGGGGAAGATGATGGGGAAGATGGTGGGAAGATGACGGGAATATAGCAGGAAGATGATGGGGAAGATGGTGGGAAGATGATGGGGAAGATGGTGGGAAGATGATGGGGAAGATGGCAGGAAGATGACGGGAAGATGACGGGAAGATGACGGGAAGATGGCGGGAAGATGACGGGAAGATGGCGGGAAGATGGCAGGAAGATGATGGGGAAGATGGTGGGAAGATGATGGGGAAGATGGCAGGAAGATGCTGGGGAAGATGGCAGGAAGATGCTGGGGAAGATGGCAGGAAGATGATGGGGAAGATGGCGGGAAGCTGATGGGAAGATGATGGGGAAGATGACGGGAAGATGGCGAGAAGCTGACGGGAAGATGGCGGGAAGATTTCTAGCAGGGAATTGGATGTAAATGAGACGATTGTGAGATGAATATTGAGAAGCTCGTCCTCTGTCATCCCCTCCTCTGCCAATCTCTCCTCTCTTCTACCAGAAATGGATGCCATTGGGGAAGTACTGTAGGTAAGATCTGATCTGTGGTTCCTGGGAGACGATTTCTGATTTCAGGGTAAATCTGATGCTCTCGAACATGGCTAGAGTCCCGATATGTGGGAACCTCAACAAGGTCACCGTCCTGGACTGGATTCCGCTGAAGAATTTTCTTGTCAACCAAGTCTGCAGGAATCTCACCCTGATACACAGCCAGATCTGATTGGTCAGATGCCTAGTAAAGATTATGGATTGCACCTGACATTTTCCTCTTCATAGAGGATCACACCCCCACTCCTATGTGAGAGAAGGACAGCAATCCCTACGTTCATGTGACAGGAGGTCAGTGATCCCTATGATCCTGTGACAGGAGGACAGTGATCCCTATGATCCTGTGACAGGAGGTCAGTGATCCCTATGATCCTCTGACAGGAGGACAGAGATCCCTATGGTCCTGTGACAGGAGGACAGAGATCCCTATGATCCTGTGACAGGAGGACAGAGATCCCTATGATCCTGTGACAGGAGGACAGAGATCCCTATGGTCCTGTGACAGGAGGAACAGTGATCCCTATGATCCTGTGACAGGAGGACAGGGATCCCTATGATCCTGTGACAGGAGGACAGTGATCCCTATGATCCTGTGACAGAAGGACAGTGATCCCTATGATCCTGTGACAGGAGGACAGCGATCCCTATGATCCTGTGACAGGAGGACAGGGATCCCTATGGTCCTGTGGCAGGAGGACAGTGATCCCTATGATCCTGTGACAGGAGGAACAGCGATCATCCCTATGATCCTGTGACAGGAGAACAGGGATCCCTATGATCCTGTGATAGGAGGTCAGTGATCCCTATGATCCTGTGACAGAAGGACAGCGATCCCTATGATCCTGTGACAGAAGGACAGGGATCCCTATGGTCCTGTGGCAGGAGGATGGTGATCCCTATGATCCTGTGACAGGAGGACAGGGATCCCTATGATCCTGTGGTAGGAGGTCAGTGATCCCTATGATCCTGTGACAGGAGGAACAGCGAACATCCCTATGATCCTGTGACAGGAGGACAGTGATCCCTATGATCCTGTGACAGGAGGACAGTGATCCCTATGGTCCTGTGACAGGAGGACAGTGATCCCTATGGTCCTGTGACAGGAGGACAGCGATCCCTATGGTCCTGTGACAGAAGGACAGCGGCATTGTTGACTATGGAGCCAGTGGTCCCCGAATCCCGGGGAATGGAATCAGAGACAGGTTTGGCCATACATGAGATAGAATACTCACCACAGAGGACACCCGGTACTACTTGAGACCCCCACACTCGTCTTAGGGACTGACTGCAATCTAGATCCCCCAGATCGTAACAGATTCTGCCAATATCTCCCCTATACTTTATACCCATTTCCAGGTAAAATACATGTTTGAGTCTATCTGGGGTTTCCCCACCCTCGTGTCATATATGTCAGATCTCTCCTCACTCTTCCCTATTATAGGACCCCCTCTTCCAGTCCAGGACTCTCTGATCCCGGGCATCCTGACACTGAAACAACCAGGATTGTTCCAGGTGAGGTCCGGCCATGGGTCCCCCCGGACTATTCCTTAATCCAACCTCACCTTGTGGAACAATCTTCAACTATCCCATCTTCTGGCTTCTCTTCCAAAGGCATCTCAGTCTTCGCACAGCTCTGTGATGACCCAACTCCTTTACATCATCCAAAATATCACTGACATATCGCCTACTTATCTCTGCTTCCAAAAAACACCTTACATCTCCATATGGGAGAGGGACCTTCACGTCACAGATTGAGAAGAGCCTCCTCTTTACATACAAAATGTCCATCTGCTCCAAATACCAAGAATCCGGATACAAAATCCTGACTGGAGGTTCCTGGTACAATACTCCCAATCAGATTCACAAGAGGCTTCCATGGTGCACTGAGACATGTCAGAGAAGCGGGGAGGCAGTGGGAGACATGGCCCCCATTTTCTGGACACATAGTAGGCTTCTGGACGTGTAGTAGTAGTAGGCTTCTGGACGTGTAGTAGTAGTAGGCTTCTGGACGTGTAGTAGTAGTAGGCTTCTGAACAAGTAGTAGGCTTCTGGACGTGTAGAAGGCTTCTGAAAGAGTAGTAGGCTTCTGGATGTGTAGTAGGCTCCTGGACATGTAGTAGGCTTCTGGACGAGTAGTAGGCTTCTGGATGTGTAGTAGGCTTCTGGACGAGTAGTAGGCTTCTGGATGTATAGTAGTCTCCTGGACATGTAGCAGTAGTAGGCTTCTGGATGTGTAGCAGTCTCCTGGACATGTAGCAGTAGTAGGCTCCTGCACATGTTGTAGGCTTCTGGACGAGTAGTAGGCTTCTGAACGAGTAGTAGGCTCCTGGACATGTAGTAGTAGTAGGCTTCTGAAAGAGTAGTAGGCGTCTGAAAGAGTAGAAGGCTTCTGGAAGAGTAGTAGGCTTCTGGATGTGTAGTAGGCTCCTGGACATGTAGTAGGCTTCTGGACGAGTAGTAGGCTCCTGGACATGTAGTAGGCTTCTGGACGAGTAGTAGGCTCCTGGACATGTAGTAGTAGTAGGCTTCTGAAAGAGTAGTAGGCTTCTGGATGTGTAGTAGGCTTCTGAAAGAGTAGTAGGCGTCTGAAAGAGTAGAAGGCTTCTGGAAGAGTAGTAGGCTTCTAAAAGATTAGTAGGCTTCTGAAATAGTAGTAGGCTTCTAAAAGATTAGTAGGCTTCTGGAATAGTAGTAGGCTTCTGGATGTGTAGTAGGCATGCAGCAGGCTGCAAAACTTCTGGTCGGAAGTATGCCGCACAACCCAGAGAATTACCAATCAGGAAATCCCTTGGAACCGTTTCTTCCGTTACTTCATCACCAAATCCCAAGTAGAACCTACATGTTCTATTACCCACTTCTGTACTTTCTCCACTGTAGGTGGCGCTCTTTCCCAGCAGCACTGCAATTGAAGAGGAAGTCAAGAGGAACATGGCTCCTCTATGGTTTCCTGGGTCACTGGGGAAGCTATCCAATTGAATGCTGCTGTCCCATGTGACTCTGGCAGCCACCTTGGGTCAGGCAGAGCGTTTTGAAGGCCCTGGCTCCCAGGCTTGGCACACATTTTGTGAGTGGGTAGAGTAGGGACAGGTACCCCGCCTGATAGGGACAGAACTAGCAGCAAGGAGAGGTTCCTGGCTCTGGACATCTTCACTCTTGGGCACGAGATGGCTGGGCCCCAATCTGCCCCTCCTACATGCTCTTGGACCTCTGAGTGTTACCGGTTGGGTTGCCTTCCCACCGGATTATTTTTGAACCGTCTTTGTATTATTTCAATACAAGTTCTTTGCGCTGCACCCCTCCTACCTGGTGAGTGCAGCAAAATGTTGCATCCCAATTATTCAGGAAACAACGCCAAGGAGTTGGTTGACTCTAGGGTCTCCATTCTTCTTCATTATACTGGGTCCCCAGACCTTGTCTCTCCGCTGGGGGCCCTAAACCTCCTATTGGCTTCCATACCAAATTCCGGAGCAAAGCCAAGCAACGCCAAGAGGGTAGAGGGTTTCCACCCTACGCCCCAACACGGGCAAACACCTCACACAAGACTTGCAACTGGAGGGCCTCTGGGGTTACACTCTTATCACATGTTTGCAGACGGAACTTGTAGACCCTTCCCAGGGGTGAAGGACCAGATTGGTGTGCTGCACTCTATACTCTTATTGTGTTCATCTCCATCATACAGGTTTGGGGGGCATCACTGACCCCCACATAAGTACTACCACTATCCTCTGGAAAACACAATGTCCACTAAGGTTTTATACTGAATTGCTATAATAAGCTGATATTGGATTTTCTTAAAGTCTATCCCTGTACAGTTGTAGACAAGTGGGGGAGGGGTGTGAGACCCATTACTGGACAGCGTTTGGATGGTGCCCTGAACCCATTTAATGTAACTCAATGGCTCTCCGAACTCCACATCAATCATACTGAGGGCCCATCATATGCCACAGAGATTGTATAAAACGGGCAAACTACATGGGCCCACATGCAGCAGATGGAGAAGAGACCCCAAAGAACCTACTGAACTACATGGGCCCACATGCAGCAGATGGGGAAGAGACCCCAAAGAACCTACTGAACTACATGGGCCCACATGCAGCAGATGGGGAAGAGACCCCAAAGAACCTACTGAACTACATGGGCCCACATGCAGCAGATGGAGAAGAGACCCCAAAGAACCTACTGAACTACATGGGCCCACATGCAGCAGATGGGGAAGAGAACCCAAAGAACCTACTGAACTACATGGGCCCACATGCAGCAGATGGAGAAGAGACCCCAAAGAACCTACTGAACTACATGGGCCCACATGCAGCAGATGGGGAAGAGACCCCAAAGAACCTACTGAACTACATGGGCCCACATGCAGCAGATGGAGAAGAGACCCCAAAGAACCTACTGAACTACATGGGCCCACATGCAGCAGATGGGGAAGAGGCCCCAAAGAACCTACTGAACTACATGGGCCCACATGCAGCAGATGGGGAAGAGACCCCAAAGAACCTACTGAACTACATGGGCCCACATGCAGCAGATGGAGAAGAGAACCCAAAGAACCTACTGAACTACATGGGCCCACATGCAGCAGATGGGGAAGAGACCCCAAAGAACCTACTGAACTACATGGGCCCACATGCAGCAGATGGGGAAGAGACCCCAAAGAACCTACTGAACTACATGGGCCCACATGCAGCAGATGGGGAAGAGACCCCAAAGAACCTACTGAACTACATGGGCCCACATGCAGCAGATGGGGAAGAGACCCCTAAGAACCTACTGAACTACATGGGCCCACATGCAGCAGATGGAGAAGAGAACCCAAAGAACCTACTGAACTACATGGGCCCACATGCAGCAGATGGGGAAGAGACCCCAAAGAACCTACTGAACTACATGGGCCCACATGCAGCAGATGGAGAAGAGACCCCAAAGAACCTACTGAACTACATGGGCCCACATGCAGCAGATGGGGAAGAGACCCCAAAGAACCTACTGAACTACATGGGCCCACATGCAGCAGATGGGGAAGAGACCCCAAAGAACCTACTGAACTACATGGGCCCACATGCAGCAGATGGAGAAGAGACCCCAAATAACCTGCTGAACTACATGGGCCCACATGCAGCAGATGGGGAAGAGACCCCTAAGAACCTACTGAACTACATGGGCCCGCATGCAGCAGATGGAGAAGAGACCCCAAAGAACCTACTGAACTACATGGGCCCGCATGCAGCAGATGGAGAAGAGACCCCTAAGAACCTACTGAACTACATGGGCCCACATGCAGCAGATGGGGAAGAGACCCCAAAGAACCTACTGAACTAAATGGGCCCACATGCAGCAGATGGAGAAGAGACCCCAAAGAACCTACTGAACTACATGGGCCCACATGCAGCAGATGGAGAAGAGACCCCTAAGAACCTACTGAACTACATGGGCCCACATGCAGCAGATGGAGAAGAGAACCCAAAGAACCTACTGAACTACATGGGCCCACATGCAGCAGATGGAGAAGAGACCCCAAAGAACCTACTGAACTACATGGGCCCACATGCAGCAGATGGGGAAGAGACCCCAAAGAACCTACTGAACTACATGGGCCCACATGCAGCAGATGGAGAAGAGACCCCAAAGAACCTACTGAACTACATGGGCCCACATGCAGCAGATGGGGAAGAGACCCCAAAGAACCTACTGAACTACATGGGCCCACATGCAGCAGATGGGGAAGAGACCCCAAAGAACCTACTGAACTACATGGGCCCACATGCAGCAGATGGAGAAGAGACCCCAAAGAACCTGCTGAACTACATGAGCCCACATGCAGCAGATGGGGAAGAGACCCCAAATAACCTACTGAACTACATGGGCCCACATGCAGCAGATGGGGAAGAGACCCCAAAGAACCTACAGAACTACATGGGCCCACATGCAGCAGATGGGGAAGAGACCCCAAAGAACCTACTGAACTACATGGGCCCACATGCAGCAGATGGAGAAGAGACCCCAAAGAACCTACTGAACTACATGGGCCCACATGCAGCAGATGGGGAAGAGAACCCAAAGAACCTACTGAACTACATGGGCCCACATGCAGCAGATGGGGAAGAGACCCCAAATAACCTACTGAACTACATGGGCCCACATGCAGTAGATGGAGAAGAGACCCCAAAGAACCTACAGAACTACATGGGCCCACATGCAGCAGATGGGGAAGAGACCCCAAATAACCTACTGATAGGATTTGGAGACACCCAAAGTTGCAGATAAACTGGAATTCTGCCATTGCCGCTCTCAGCAGTGATCAGCGACCATCTGATCCAGACTCCGCTTCACCCAGAGAAGCCGTTCTCAACACTTTCACCCCAGAGAACCCTTAAAATAATATTCAGGTCTAGGGGAACCCCTACTAAAACCAATTCATCGGGGGTCAGGGAAAACGGTGGACATGATCCTGCCAGTAAAAAGACACCCCTGCGGATTATTACCCTGACTGCCTATAGAGGAATCTGGGGAAACATGGAGTCCATGTCAGAGCAGCTTTACTTTTATCTTCTGTATTCAAATATTAAATGTATGAAGAGAGATCTGATTAAAGCTGGAGCAATCATAAAACCCTGGGGGAACCCCCTGCGCCAGCTCCAGGGGGTCAGGACCCCACAAAGGTTACCATACAGACTCCTAAAAGTGGGGGCAGGGGGATAGTAGAGCTCTAGTTGTACTCTGAACACCACAGCGTTCCTTGGACCAACTCAGCAGTGGAATAATTGGGGGAAGGGGGTGTAGAGCTCCAAGGAGCCCCTGAACTCTGCACTCTGCATGCAGCGCAGCCCCTGAACTCTGCACTCTGCATGCAGCGCAGCCCCTGAACTCTGCTCTCTGTATGCAGCCCAGCCCCTGAACTCTGCACTCTGCATGCAGCGCAGCCCCTGAACTCTGCTCTCTGTATGCAGCGCAGCCCCTGAACTCTGCACTCTGCATGCAGCGCAGCCCCTGAACTCTGCAATCTGCATGCAGCGCAGCCCCTGAACTCTGCACTCTGCATGCAGCGCAGCCCCTGAACTCTGCACTCTGCATGCAGCGCAGCCCCTGAACTCTGCTCTCTGTATGCAGCGCAGCCCCTGAACTCTGCATGCAGCGCAGCCCCTGAACTCTGCAATCTGCATGCAGCGCAGCCCCTGAACTCTGCACTCTGCATGCAGCGCAGCCCCTGAACTCTGCACTCTGCATGCAGCGCAGCCCCTGAACTCTGCACTCTGCATGCAGCGCAGCCCCTGAACTCTGCACTCTGCATGCAGCGCAGCCCCTGAACTCTGCTCTCTGTATGCAGCGCAGCCCCTGAACTCTGCACTCTGTATGATGCGCAGCCCCTGAACTCTGCACTCTGCATGCAGCGCAGCCCCTGAACTCTGCACTCTGTATGATGCGCAGCCCCTGAACTCTGCACTCTGCATGCAGCGCAGCCCCTGAACTCTGCACTCTGCATGCAGCGCAGCCCCTGAACTCTGCACTCTGCATGCAGCGCAGCCCCTGAACTCTGCACTCTGCATGCAGCGCAGCCCCTGAACTCTGCTCTCTGTATGCAGCGCAGCCCCTGAACTCTGCACTCTGTATGATGCGCAGCCCCTGAACTCTGCTCTCTGTATGCAGCGCAGCCCCTGAACTCTGCATGCAGCGCAGCCCCTGAACTCTGCACTCTGTATGATGCGCAGCCCCTGAACTCTGCACTCTGTATGATGCGCAGCCCCTGAACTCTGCACTCTGTATGATGCGCAGCCCCTGAACTCTGCACTCTGCATGCAGCGCAGCCCCTGAACTCTGCACTCTGCATGCAGCGCAGCCCCTGAACTCTGCACTCTGCATGCAGCACAGCCCCTAAACTCTGCACTCTGTATGATGCGCAGCCCCTGAACTCTGCACTCTGCATGCAGCGCAGCCCCTGAAGTCTGCACTCTGCATGCACTCTGCAATCTGCATGCAGCCCAGCCCCTGTACTCTGCACTCTGCATGCAGCGCAGCCCCTGAACTCTGCACTCTGCATGCAGCGCAGCCCCTGAACTCTGCACTCTGCATGCAGCGCAGCCCCTGAACTCTGCTCTCTGTATGCAGCCCAGCCCCTGAACTCTGCTCTCTGTATGCAGCGCAGCCCCTGAACTCTGCACTCTGCATGCAGCGCAGCCCCTGAACTCTGCATGCAGCGCAGCCCCTGAACTCTGCTCTCTGTATGCAGCGCAGCCCCTGAACTATGCACTCTGTATGCAGCGCAGCCCCTGAACTCTGCACTCTGCATGCAGCGCAGCCCCTGAACTCTGCTCTCTGTATGCAGCGCAGCCCCTGAACTCTGCACTCTGCAAGCAGCGCAGCCCCTGAACTCTGCAATCTGCATGCAGCGCAGCCCCTGAACTCTGCACTCTGCATGCAGCGCAGCCCCTGAACTCTGCTCTCTGTATGCAGCGCAGCCCCTGAACTCTGCACTCTGCAAGCAGCGCAGCCCCTGAACTCTGCAATCTGCATGCAGCGCAGCCCCTGAACTCTGCACTCTGCATGCAGCGCAGCCCCTGAACTCTGCACTCTGCATGCAGCGCACCCCTGAACTCTGCACTCTGCATGCAGCACAGCCCCTGAACTCTGCATGCAGAACAGCCCCTGAACTCTGCATGCAGAACAGCCCCTGAACTCTGCCTGCAGCGCAGCACCTGAACCCTGCACTCTGCATGCAGCGCACCCCTGAACTCTGCACTCTGCATGCAGCACAGCCCCTGAACTCTGCACTCTGCATGCAGCGCAGCCCCTGAACTCTGCATGCAGCACAGCCCCTGAACTCTGCACTCTTCATGCAGCGCAGCCCCTGAACTCTGCACTCTGCATGCAGCGCAGCCCCTGAACTCTGCACTCTGCATGCAGCGCAGCCCTGAACTATGCACTCTGAATGCAGCACACCCCTGAACTATGCACTCTGCATGCAGCGCACCACTGAACTATGCACTCTGCATGCAGCGCACCCCTGAACTCTGCACTCTGCATGCAGCGCATCCCTGAACTCTGCACTCTGCATGCAGCGCACCCCTGAACTCTGCGTTCTGCATGCAGCACACTCCTAAACTCTGCGTTCTGCATGCAGCGCACTCCTGAACGCTACACTGCATGTAATGCACTCCTGGTATTTAATGCCCCTTTAAGATCCTCCCACTCTTAGTGAAATTTGACCAAACCCACTATTTGATGTGGTTTGGAGGATGTATGTGTATGAGGGGGGAAAGGTTTTGGGGGGTTGTGGTTGAGTTCCTGTACCTATTTTTTTGAGAAAAAATCCCTGGTTCTCGTACTTTTTAATGCATTTGGCCTTTCCTTATGAATCGTGTTTGTGACTTTGTGAAGCATTTTTGGAGGGTCTTCCACAGCGTCGGGTTTGATTTTGAAACTCTTGCCAAGTTCGCTACTATTTATGGCCATGTATTGTGCTATGTTGCTTTATTTCTCCATACAAGTCACGTGTACTCATGGTAACGACATCTCAGATGATCCCACCAAGCTATTCTTCCCTGAAAGCACGCAGTATATGACCAGTTTATGGGTATGAACCCGTCTACACCAACCCCCAACCCAGATGGAGCGCCTCCACCACCAACCCCCAACCCAGATGGAGCGCCTCCACCACCAACCCAGATGGAGCGCCTCCACCACCAACCCCCAACCCAGATGGAGCGCCTCCACCACCAACCCCCAACCCAGATGGAGCGCCTCCACCACCAACCCAGATGGAGCGCCTCCACCACCAACCCCCAACCCAGATGGAGCGCCTCCACCACCAACCCAGATGGAGCGCCTCCACCACCAACCCCCAACCCAGATGGAGCTCCTCCACCACCAACCCCCAACCCAGATGGAGCGCCTTCACCACCAACCCCCAACCCAGATGGAGCGCCTCCACCACCAACCCCCAACCCAGATGGAGCGCCTCCACCACCAACCCCCAACCCAGATGGAGCGCCTCCACCACCAACCCCCAACCCAGATGGAGCACCTCCACCACCAACCCCCAACCCAGATGGAGCGCCTCCACCACCAACCCCCAACCCAGATGGAGCGCCCCCACCACCAACCCCCAACCCAGATGGAGCGCCTCCACCACCAACCCCCAACCCAGATGGAGCGCCTCCACCACCAACCCCCAACCAAGATGGAGCGCCTCCACCACCAACCCCCAACCCAGATGGAGCGCCTCCACCACCAACCCCCAACCAAGATGGAGCGCCTCCACCACCAACCCCCAACCCAGATGGAGCGCCTCCACCACCAACCCCCAACCCAGATGGAGCGCCTCCACCACCAACCCCCAACCCAGATGGAGCGTCTCCACCACCAACCCCCAACCAAGATGGAGCGCCTCCACCACCAACCCCCAACCCAGATGGAGCGCCTCCACCACCAACCCCCAACCCAGATGGAGCGTCTCCACCACCAACCCCCAACCAAGATGGAGCGCCTCCACCACCAACCCCCAACCAAGATGGAGCACCTCCACCACCAACCACCAACCCAGATGGAGCGCCTTCACCACCAACCCCCCAACCCAGATGGAGCGCCTCCACCACCAACCCCCAACCCAGATGGAGCGTCTCCACCACCAACCCCCAACCAAGATGGAGCACCTCCACCACCAGCCCCCAACCAAGATGGAGCGCCTCCACCACAAACCACCAACCCAGATGGAGCGCCTCCACCACCAACCCCCAACCCAGATGGAGCGTCTCCACCACCAACCCCCAACCAAGATGGAGCGTCTCCACCACCAACCCCCAACCAAGATGGAGCGCCTACACCACCAACCCCCAACCCAGATGGAGCGCCTCCACCACCAACCCCCAACCCAGATGGAGCGCCTCCACCACCAACCCCCAACCCAGATGGAGCGCCTTCACCACCAACCCTCAACCCAGATGGAGCACCTCCACCACCAACCCCAAACCCAGATGGAGCGCCTCCACCACCAACTCCCAACAAAGATGGAGCGCCTCCACATTCTGCTGCCTATGAGGTGGTAAGAAGGCTGAGCTGAGGCCTACATCCATGTCAGACATAACCACATAACAAGCAGATGACGGCAGACATTCTCCAAGCGCTGGACAGACAAGAAGAGGATAACTCTGACTGGTTATTATGGGCTTCCCAAACTGTCCTGGGTTTTTACAGATAAAACCCACCCCAAATATTGTCCAATGATATAAACACAAATAGGGTGACCAACAAGAGACATCCAACACCTCAATGGGAGGACCCAGAAAAGATAAATCCATATCCCAGATAGGTCCTTTTTATACGGACTTTATATCTAGAGTCATGAGAAACAAATATCCACATTAGAGGCAGAGAGTATCCGCACAGCCAAAGCCTGACCATCAACCAAGAAGAGCAAAAAACTTTGTGCCCACCTAACCTGACCATTGATGAAGCAGAGAGTTGGAGGGTCTGTGGACACCCAGACACTGACCATCAATGAAGGAGAGTCACAGGATCTATGAACACCCAGACATTGACCATCAATGAAGGAGAGTCACAGGATCTATGAACACCCAGACACTGACCATCAATGAAGGGGAGTCACAGGATCTATGAACACCCAGACATTGACCATCAATGAAGGAGAGTCACAGGATCTATGAACACCCAGACACTGACCATCAATGAAGGAGAGTCACAGGATCTATGAACACCCAGACACTGACCATCAATGAAGGGGAGTCACAAGATCTATGAACACCCAGACACTGACCATCAATGAAGGGGAGTCACAGGATCTATGAACACCCAGACACTGACCATCAATGAAGGGGAGTCACAAGATCTATGAACACCCAGACACTGACCATCAATGAAGGGGAGTCACAGGATCTATGAACACCCAGACACTGACCATCAATGAAGGAGAGTCACAAGATCTATGAACACCCAGACACTGACCATCAATGAAGGAGAGTCACAGGATCTATGAACACCCAGACATTGACCATCAATGAAGGGGAGTCACAGGATCTATGAACACCCAGACACTGACCATCAATGAAGGAGAGTCACAGGATCTATGAACACCCAGACATTGACCATCAATGAAGGAGAGTCACAGGATCTATGAACACCCAGACACTGACCATCAATGAAGGAGAGTCACAGGATCTATGAACACCCAGACACTGACCATCAATGAAGGGGAGTCACAGGATCTATGAACACCCAGACATTGACCATCAATGAAGAAGAGTCACAGGATCTATGAACACCCAGACACTGACCATCAATGAAGGGGAGTCACAGGATCTATGAACACCCAGACATTGACCATCAATGAAGAAGAGTCACAAGATCTATGAACACCCAGACACTGACCATCAATGAAAGAGAGTCACAGGATCTATGAACACCCAGACACTGACCATCAATGAAGGAGAGTCACAGGATCTATGAACACCCAGACACTGACCATCAATGAAGGAGAGTCACAGGATCTATGAACACCCAGACACTGACCATCAATTAAGAAGAATCACAGGATCTATGAACACCCAGACACTGACCATCAATGAAGGAGAGTCACAGGATCTATGAACACCCAGACACTGACCATCAATGAAGGAGAGTCACAGGATCTATGAACACCCAGACACTGACCATCAATGAAGGAGAATCACAGGATCTATGAACACCCAGACACTGACCATCAATGAAGAGGAGTCACAGGATCTATGAACACCCAGACTCTGACCATCAATGAAGGAGAGTCACAGGATCTATGGACACCCAGACACTGACCATCAATGAAGGAGAGTCACAGGATCTATGAACACCCAGACACTGACCAACAATGAAGGAGAGTCACAGGATCTATGAGCACCCAGACACTGACCATCAATGAAGGAGAGTCACAGGATCTATAAGCACCCAGACCCTGACCATCAATGAAGGAGAGTCACAGGATCTATGAACACCCAGACACTGACCATCAATGAAGGAGAGTCACAAGATCTATGAACACCCAGACACTGACCATCAATGAAGGAGAGTCACAGGATCTATGAACACCCAGACACTGACCAACAATGAAGGAGAGTCACAGGATCTATGAGCACCCAGACACTGACCATCAATGAAGGAGAGTCACAGGATCTATGAACACCCAGACACTGACCATGAATGAAGAAGAGTCACAGGATCTATGAACACCCAGACACTGACCATCAATGAAGAAGAGTCACAGGATCTATGAACACCCAGACACTGACCATCAATGAAGAAGAGTCACAGGATCTATGAACACCCAGACACTGACCATCAATGAAGGAGAGTCACAGGATCTATGAACACCCAGACACTGACCATCAATGAAGAAGAGTCACAGGATCTATGAACACCCAGACACTGACCATCAATGAAGGAGAGTCACAGGATCTATGAACACCCAGACACTGACCATCAATGAAGGGGAGTCACAGGATCTATGAACACCCAGACACTGACCATCAATGAAGAAGAATCACAAGATCTATGAACACCCAGACACTGACCATCAATGAAGAAGAGTCACAGGATCTATGAACACCCAGACACTGACCATCAATGAAGAAGAATCACAGGATCTATGAACACCCAGACACTGACCATCAATGAAGAAGAGTCACAGGATCTATGAACACCCAGACACTGACCATCAATGAAGGAGAGTCACAAGATCTATGAACACCCAGACACTGACCATCAATGAAGGAGAGTCACAGGATCTATGAACACCCAGACACTGACCATCAATGAAGAAGAGTCACAGGATCTATGAACACCCAGACACTGACCATCAATGAAGAAGAGTCACAGGATCTATGAACACCCAGACACTGACCATCAATGAAGGAGAGTCGCAAGATCTATGAGCACCCAGACACTGACCATCAATGAAGGAGAGTCACAAGATCTATGAACACCCAGACACTGACCATCAATGAAGGAGAGTCACAAGATCTATGAACACCCAGACACTGACCATCAATGAAGGAGAGTCACAAGATCTATGAACACCCAGACACTGACCATCAATGAAGGAGAGTCACAAGATCTATGAACACCCAGACACTGACCATCAATGAAGAAGAGTCACAGGATCTATGAACACCCAGACACTGACCATCAATGAAGGAGAGTCGCAAGATCTATGAGCACCCAGACACTGACCATCAATGAAGGAGAGTCACAGGATCTATGAACACCCAGACACTGACCAACAATGAAGGAGAGTCACAGGATCTATGAGCACCCAGACACTGACCATCAATGAAGGAGAGTCACAGGATCTATGAACACCCAGACACTGACCATCAATGAAGGAGAGTCACAAGATCTATGAACACCCAGACACTGACCATCAATGAAGGAGAGTCACAAGATCTATGAGTACCCAGACACTGACCATGAATGAAGAAGAGTCACAGGATCTATGAACACCCAGACACTGACCATCAATGAAGAAGAGTCACAGGATCTATGAACACCCAGACACTGACCATCAATGAAGAAGAGTCACAGGATCTATGAACACCCAGACACTGACCATCAATGAAGGAGAGTCACAGGATCTATGAACACCCAGACACTGACCATCAATGAAGAAGAGTCACAGGATCTATGAACACCCAGACACTGACCATCAATGAAGAAGAGTCACAGGATCTATGAACACCCAGACACTGACCATCAATGAAGGAGAGTCACAGGATCTATGAACACCCAGACACTGACCATCAATGAAGGGGAGTCACAGGATCTATGAACACCCAGACACTGACCATCAATGAAGAAGAATCACAAGATCTATGAACACCCAGACACTGACCATCAATGAAGAAGAGTCACAGGATCTATGAACACCCAGACACTGACCATCAATGAAGAAGAATCACAAGATCTATGAACACCCAGACACTGACCATCAATGAAGAAGAGTCACAGGATCTATGAACACCCAGACACTGACCATCAATGAAGGAGAGTCACAAGATCTATGAACACCCAGACACTGACCATCAATGAAGGAGAGTCACAGGATCTATGAACACCCAGACACTGACCATCAATGAAGAAGAGTCACAGGATCTATGAACACCCAGACACTGACCATCAATGAAGAAGAGTCACAGGATCTATGAACACCCAGACACTGACCATCAATGAAGGAGAGTCACAGGATCTATGAACACCCAGACATTGACCATCAATGAAGGAGAGTCACAGGATCTATGAACACCCAGACACTGACCATCAATGAAGGAGAGTCACAAGATCTATGAACACCCAGACACTGACCATCAATGAAGGAGAGTCACAGGATCTATGAACACCCAGACACTGACCATCAATGAAGAAGAGTCACAAGATCTATGAACACCCAGACACTGACCATCAATGAAGAAGAGTCACAAGATCTATGAACACCCAGACACTGACCATCAATGAAGGAGAGTCACAAGATCTATGAGCACCCAGACCCTGACCATCAATGAAGAAGAGTCACAAGATCTATGAGCACCCAGACACTGACCATCAATGAAGGAGAGTCACAAGATCTATGAACACCCAGACACTGACCATCAATGAAGAAGAGTCATAGGATCTATAAACACCCAGACACTGACCATCAATGAAGGAGAGTCACAAGATCTATGAACACCCAGACACTGACCATCAATGAAGAAGAGTCACAGGATCTATGAACACCCAGACACTGACCATCAATGAAGAAGAGTCATAGGATCTATAAACACCCAGACACTGACCATCAATGAAGGAGAGTCACAAGATCTATGAACACCCAGACACTGACCATCAATGAAGAAGAGTCACAAGATCTATGAACACCCAGACACTGACCATCAATGAAGAAGAGTCACAGGATCTATGAGCACCCAGACACTGACCATCAATGAAGGAGAGTCACAAGATCTATGAGTACCCAGACACTGACCATCAATGAAGGAGAGTCACAAGATCTATAAACACCCAGACACTGACCATCAATGAAGGAGAGTCACAGGATCTATAAACACCCAGACACTGACCATCAATGAAGGAGAATCACAGGATCTATGAGCACCCAGACACTGACAATCAATGAAGGAGAGTCACAGGATCTATGAACACCCAGACACTGACCATCAATGAAGGAGAGTCACAAGATCTATGAACACCCAGACACTGACCATCAATGAAGGAGAGTCACAGGATCTATGAGCACCCAGACACTGACCATCAATGAAGAAGAGTCACAGGATCTATGAACACCCAGACACTGACCATCAATGAAGAAGAGTCACAAGATCTATGAACACCCAGACACTGACCATCAATGAAGGAGAGTCACAGGATCTATGAGCACCCAGACACTGACCATCAATGAAGGAGAATCACAGGATCTATGAGCACCCAGACACTGACAATCAATGAAGGAGAGTCACAGGATCTATGAACACCCAGACACTGACCAACAATGAAGGAGAGTCACAGGATCTATGAACACCCAGACACTGACCATCAATGAAGAAGAGTCACAAGATCTATGAACACCCAGACACTGACCATCAATGAAGGAGAGTCACAGGATCTATGAGCACCCAGACACTGACCATCAATGAAGAAGAGTCACAGGATCTATGAGCACCCAGACACTGACCATCAATGAAGAAGAGTCACAAGATCTATGAACACCCAGACACTGACCATCAATGAAGAAGAGTCACAGGATCTATGAGCACCCAGACACTGACCATCAATGAAGGAGAGTCACAAGATCTATGAGCACCCAGACACTGACCATCAATGAAGGAGAGTCACAGGATCTATGAACACCCAGACACTGACCATCAATGAAGGAGAGTCACAGGATCTATGAACACCCAGACACTGACCATCAATGAAGGAGAGTCACAGGATCTATGAACACCCAGACATTGACCATCAATGAAGGAGAGTCACAGGATCTATGAACACCCAGACATTGACCATCAATGAAGGAGAGTCACAGGATCTATGAACACCCAGACACTGACCATCAATGAAGAAGAGTCACAAGATCTATGAACACCCAGACACTGACCATCAATGAAGGAGAGTCACAAGATCTATGAGTACCCAGACACTGACCATCAATGAAGAAGAGTCACAAGATCTATGAACACCCAGACACTGACCATCAATGAAGGAGAGTCACAAGATCTATGAGCACCCAGACACTGGCCATCAATGAAGGAGAGTCACAAGATCTATGAACACCCAGACACTGACCAACAATGAAGGAGAGTCACAAGATCTGTGAACACCCAGACTCTGACCATCAATGAAGGAGAGTCACAAGATCTGTGAACACCCAGACTCTGACCATCAATGAAGAAGAGTCACAGGATCTATGAGCACCCAGACCCTGACCATCAATGAAGGAGAGTCACAAGATCTGTGAACATCCAGACTCTGACCATCAATGAAGGAGAGTCACAGGATCTATGAACACCCAGACACTGACCAACAATGAAAGAGAGTCACAGGATCTATGAACACCCAGACACTGACCATCAATGAAGGAGAGTCACAGGATCTATGAGCACCCAGAGACTGACCATCAATGAAGGAGAGTCACAAGATCTATGAGCACCCAGACACTGACCATCAATGAAGGAGAGTCACAGGATCTATGAGCACCCAGAGACTGACCATCAATGAAGGAGAGTCACAGGATCTATGAACACCCAGACACTGACCAACAATGAAAGAGAGTCACAGGATCTATGAACACCCAGACACTGACCATCAATGAAGGAGAGTCACAGGATCTATGAACACCCAGACACTAACCATCAATGAAGGAGAGTCACAGGATCTATGAACACCCAGACACTGACCATCAATGAAGGAGAGTCACAGGATCTATGAACACCCAGACACTGACCATCAATGAAGGAGAGTCACAGGATCTATGAACACCCAGACACTGACCATCAATGAAGGAGAGTCACAAGATCTGTGAACACCCAGACTCTGACCATCAATGAAGAAGAGTCACAAGATCTATGAACACCCAGACACTAACCATCAATGAAGGAGAGTCACAGGATCTATGAACACCCAGACACTGACCATCAATGAAGGAGAGTCACAGGATCTATGAACACCCAGACACTGACCATCAATGAAGGAGA
Organism: Pelophylax lessonae; assembly: GCF_965119305.1. Taxonomy (NCBI): domain Eukaryota; kingdom Metazoa; phylum Chordata; class Amphibia; order Anura; family Ranidae; genus Pelophylax; species Pelophylax lessonae. The sequence goes on along the minus strand of NC_138774.1, from coordinate 1,305,035 downwards.
GTCACAGGATCTATGAGCACCCAGACACTGACCATCAATGAAGGAGAGTCACAAGATCTGTGAACACCCAGACTCTGACCATCAATGAAGGAGAGTCACAGGATCTATGAACACCCAGACACTGACCAACAATGAAGGAGAGTCACAGGATCTATGAACACCCAGACACTGACCAACAATGAAGGAGAGTCACAGGATCTATGAACACCCAGACACTGACCAACAATGAAAGAGAGTCACAGGATCTATGAACACCCAGACACTGACCATCAATGAAGAAGAGTCACAAGATCTATGAACACCCAGACACTGACCATCAATGAAGGAGAGTCACAAGATCTATGAACACCCAGACTCTGCCCATCAATGAAGGAGAATCACAGGATCTATGAGCACCGAGACATTGACCATCAATGAAGGAGAGTCACATGATCTATGAGCACCCAGACATTGACCATCAATGAAGGAGAGTCACAGGATCTATGAACACCTAGACATTGACCATCAATGAAGAAGAGTCACAGGATCTATGAACACCCAGACACTGACCATCAATGAAGAAGAGTCACAAGATCTATGAACACCCAGACACTGACCATCAATGAAGGAGAGTCACAGGATCTATGAGCACCCAGAGACTGACCATCAATGAAGGAGAATCACAGGATCTATGAGCACCCAGACATTGACCATCAATGAAGGAGAGTCACAGGATCTATGAGCACCCAGACATTGACCATCAATGAAGGAGAGTCACAGGATCTATGAACACCTAGATATTGACCATCAATGAAGAAGAGTCACAGGATCTATGAACACCCAGACACTGACCATCAATGAAGGAGAGTCACAAGATCTATGAACACCCAGACACTGACCATCAATGAAGGAGAGTCACAGGATCTATGAACACCCAGACACTGACCATCAATGAAGAAGAGTCACAGGATCTATGAACACCCAGACACTGACCATCAATGAAGAAGAGTCACAAGATCTATGAACACCCAGAGCCTAATCCTCAATGAAGAAAAGTCAAGGAGTCTGAGAACATCCACAGCTTGACCATTAATGAAGGAAAGTTGAAGGGTTTGAATGCAACCAGAGCCTGACCATCAATGAAGAGGAGTTGAAGGGTTTTCACACAGCCAGATCCTGGCTATCAATGAAGGAGAGTCTAAGAATATCCCAGAACCTGACCATTGATGAAAGAGAATTGGAGAGTCTGAGCATACTCAGATCCTGACCCTAACCCTCATACTCTCCTTCATTGATGATTAGGCTCTGGTGTGTATAGAACCTCCGTCTCTTCTACATTGATGGTTAGGCTCTGTTTGTGTGTAGATCCTCTGACTCCTTAATTGATGGTCAGGCTGTGGGTGTGCGTGGACCCTCTAACTCTTCTACATTGATGGTCAAACAAGGAATATGTGTAGACCCTCTGAATCTTTCCCGTTGATGATCAGGCTCTGGGTGTGTGTAGATCCTCTGACTCTCCTTCCTCAATGGTTTGGCTCTGGATGTACGTAGATTCTCCTACTGATCTACATTGGTGGTCATGCTTTGGGTGTACGTAGATCCTTCTAATCTTCTAAAACCTCCAACTCTCCTACATTAATGGTCAGGCTTTCTGTATTCATAAATTCTCTGACTCTTTTACATTGACGATCAGGCCCTGGGTGTGTGTGTAGATCCATCAACGAAGGAGAGTCAAAGGATCTATGCACACGCAAGACCTGATCATCCATGAAGGAAAGTCTAAAAACATCTAGAGCCTAACCATCTATGAAGTAGAATTGGAGCATCTGTGCAGACTCAGTGCCCAACTATAACTCTCAAACTCTACTTCATCAATGATCAGGCTCTGGGTGTGTGTGGACCTTCCAACTCTTCTAAATTGATGGTCAAACAAGGAATATGTGTAGACCCTCTGAATCTTTCCCAATGATGGTCGGGCTCTGGGTGTGTGTAGATCCTCGGACTCTCCTTCCTCAATGGTTTGGCTCTGGGTGTTCATAGATTCTCCTACTGATCTACATTGGTGGTCATGCTCTGGGTGTACGTAGATCCTTCTAATGTTCTACATTCATGTTCATGCTCTGGGTGTACGTAGATCCTTCTAATCTTCTACATTGATGGTCATGCTCTGGGTATACGTAGATCCTTCTAATCTTCTACATTGATGGTCATGCTCTGGGTATACGTAGATCCTTCTAATCTTCTACATTGATGGTCATGCTCTGGGTATACGTAGATCCTTCTAATCTTCTACATTGATGGTCATGCTCTGGGTATACGTAGATCCTTCTAATCTTCTACATTGATGGTCATGCTCTGGGTGTACGTAGACTGTCTGACTGTCCTTCACTGATGGCCAGGCTTTGGGAGTGTGTGGATCCATCGAAGAAGAGTCAAAGGACTGAAGCACACCCAGGACCTAACTGTGCATTAAGGAGAGTTAGAGAATCTATGCACACCCAGAGCCTAACTATCAGTGGAGGAGAGTCTAAGAACATCTAAAGCCTAACCATCAATTAAATAAAGTCAAAGCACCTACACAGAGCCTGACCATAACCCTCTGACTCTCCTTCATCGATGATCAGGCTCTGACTGTTCTTAGACCCTCCAACTATTCTACATTGATGATCAGGCCCTGGATGTGCAAATAACCCCTGACTCTCCTTCATTGATGGCCAGGCTCTGGGTGTGTGTATATCCATCAATGAAGAAGAGTCAAAGGATATGCACACTCAGACCCTGATCATCAATGAAGAAGAGTCAGAGGGTCTGCACACACCCAGTCCCTGACCATCAATAAAAAAAGAGTTGGAGGGTCTGCACACACCTAGTCCCTGACCATCAATGAAGAAGTGTCAGGGGGGTCTTTGCACACCCAGAGCCTGACCATCAATGAAGAAGGATCGGAGGGTCTGCACACACCTAGTCCCTGACCATCAATGAAGAAGTGTCAGGGGGGTCTTTGCACACCCAGAGCCTGACCATCAATGAAGAAGGATCGGAGGGTCTGCACACACCCAGTGCCTAACCACCCACCTTCTAGCTTGAATAAGCTCAAAAATCACAAAGCTCTGTGAATAATATGGCAAGAACCCCTAATAAACATGTTTTGGGGTCTAATGGCACTGAGGGACCTCTCTTTGTAAATTAATATTTAAACTGGAATCTAAAACCCCATAATAAAGAGACAACATTCTATGTACAGTGGACACATGAACACATACAATTCCCCCTCCCCCATGCTTTCTTGTAGGCCTCACTCACCTTCTGCAAGCTGCTCGGGTTCAGCTGGGTCTTGTCAATGATCTTTATGGCAACCTGAAGAAGTAGAAGAGACGGAGGAGACTGAGGACAATGAAAGAAGATTCACCCCGAGTTTCCCACTAATGTGTGTTCTGGGGAGGAGAAAATATGGCCACTGGTTTCCATGGGACCATACGGACCCAGGTCATACATATGGGGAATGGGACAATACGGCCCACGAGGAATGGCACAATACAGACCCAGGCCATACATATGGGCAATAGGCCAATAGGCACCCAGGCCATACATATGAGGAATGGGACAATACAGACCCAGGCCATACATATGGGGAATGGGACAATACCCACCCAGGCCATACATATGGGGAATGGGACAATACGAACCCAGGCCATACATATGGGGAATGGGACAATACAGACCCAGGCCATACATATGGGGAATGGGACAATACCCACCCAGGCCATACATATTGGGAATGGGACAATACGCACCCAGGTCATACATATGGGGAATGGGACAATACAGACACAGGCCATGCATATGGGGAATGGGACAATACGCACCCAGGCCATACATATGGGGAATGGGACAATACGCACCCAGGCCATACATATGGGAAATGGGACAATACGCACCCAGGCCATACATATGGGGAATGGGACAATACGCACCCAGGCCATACATATTGGGAATGGGACAATACAGACACAGGCCATGCATATGGGGAATGGGACAATACGCACCCAGGCCATACATATGGGGAATGGGACAATACGCACCCAGGCCATACATATGGGGAATGGGACAATACAGACACAGGCCATGCATATGGGGAATGGGACCATACGCACCCAGGCCATACATATGGGGAATGGGACAATACGCACCCAGGCCATACATATGGGGAATGGGACAATACGCACCCAGGCCATACATATGGGGAATGGGACAATACGCACCCAGGCCATACATATTGGGAATGGGACAATACGGACCCAGGCCATACATATTGGGAATGGGACAATACGCATCCAGGTCATACATATTGGGAATGGGACAATACGGACCCAGGCCATACATATTGGGAATGGGACAATACGCATCCAGGTCATACATATTGGGAATGGGACAATACAGACACAGGCCATGCATATGGGGAATGGGACAATACGCACCCAGGCCATACATTTTTTAAATGAGACAATACGGACCATTAGAAATTGGACAATACGGACCCAGGTCATACATATGGGGGATGGGACAATGTGGACCCAGGCCATAAATACGGGGAATAGGATAATACAGGCCCAGGACATATATATATATATGGGGGGTGGGACAATACAGACCATTAGAAATGGGACAATACAGACCCAGGCCATACATATTGGGAATGGGACAATACAGACACAGGCCATACATATTGGGAATGGGACAATACGCACCCAGGCCATACATATGGGGAATGGGACAATACGGACCCAGGCCATACATATTGGGAATGGGACAATACGCACCCAGGCCATACATATGGGGAATGGGACAATACGAACCCAGGTCATACATATAGGGAATGGGACAATACGGACCCAGGCCATACATATTGGGAATGGGACAATACAGACACAGGCCATACATATGGGGAATGGGACAATACAGACACAGGCCATGCATATGGGGAATGGGACAATACGCACCCAGGCCATACATTTTTTAAATGAGACAATACGGACCATTAGAAATGGGACAATACGGACCCAGGTCATACATATGGGGGATGGGACAATGCGGACCCAGGCCATAAATACGGGGAATAGGATAATACAGGCCCAGGACATATATATATATGGGGGGTGGGACAATACAGACCATTAGAAATGGGACAATACAGACCCAGGCCATACAAATGAGGAATGGAAAAATACGGACCCAAGTCATACATATGAGGAAAGGGACAAAACAGACCCAGGCCATGCATTACTCAAAAGACTTCTTGAAATCCATAGCAACCACTTAATTTCCTCCAACCAGGAAAGAGAGAGTTAGATTGGTTGCTATGGGCATGGCAGGTCGTTCTTAATTAAGATAAGACCTTTGTAGCAGAAACATGCACATCGATCTCCCCATCCCCTTCTCACCTCTCTTCCCGTCAAGACATGTCTTGCCAATTTCACTTTAGCAAAGTTCCCCTTGCCGATGGTCCTCAGGAGCCTGTAATTCCCGACATGTGGCTCCTCGGGGGCGGAGCTTCTGGACCGAGCTCCTGGGGGGCGGGGCGGCCAGGAGGAAGCGGCGGAGCCTTTCTCTGAGCGGGTGGAGCCAGTCTGAAGGACAGCAGATGAAAAGACAAGACGTTCTCCAATGAAATTCTCATGAATGGAAATCTGAAGCACGAAATGTGCGCTTCTATAAATAAAATCCTTTCATCCGGCTAAAAATAAGATTCCGCTTCTCACAAATTACCCGCCCCCGATCGGCAGTCGCGGTGAAGCAGACCCCGTAATGAGATCCGCCTCCACTTATTAATTAAATCTGCCCGTTTCTGCCTCCTCCACGCACAATCTTCATTGATATGTCAACTTGCGGTAAACAAGACTTTCCCCCTTTACAATCCCACACGCTCCTTCAGGGCGACGCATTGCTTCCACCGCCGGTGGTAAATCGCCCTGGCAATGGCAGCCTCCCCCCCCCCCACCTCCTGCTGAGACCTGTGCCCTCTGAGGCCTCCATTTTCTTGGAACGTCATGTGACCTCCAACGTATAGAAGCCACAAAAACAAGAGAAGGGCGCAGCGACCTAATGCAATACTATTGAAGAATAAAAGGTTTCGAGGGTGAACCCTCTTCCTCAGAGCCCAGGGGGTTCACCCTTGAAACGCGTTGGTCCAGCCATTACGGATGCCATCTGGTCTTCCTGCAGCATTGGATTAGTCCAGGTCCTGGAGGCCACCGGTCTATGCAGTATTTTAGTACATTTGTCTGTGAGTATGATGGATGTTACCTTTTACTGGTATTGCACGAGGTTGGTGGCTCCTTCTCTTGGTCTGGTGGCTTCCTTGGGGACACCCAATGGTCCTGAGAGGGTGGCCGGACCCCAGGTGCCATCAAAGTCTAGGATTGGCTCCTTTTCCCTGAGCATAGCACCTGAGCGTAGGTTGTGGATTGTATAGGATGGTCCTCCTGTATTCCTGAAGACCCATCTGGGCAGCTTCCAACCCAATTCCCCGAGACCTGCCCGTGATTGACCCCCCCCCCCCACACACACTGCCCAACGTAGACCAATCACAGCCAATCCCAAACAACCTGCCCGGAATTCCCCAGCAAAATGAAAAAAAAAAAACAGAAAATCCCACATTTCCAGGTAATGAGATGCCTACCTTGGCGTAGCTGGATGTGCCCCCCCCCCACCCCCCTGGATGTGCCCCCCCCCACCCCCCCCCACAATGGAGATGAATGGTGCCCCAGGGCGAGAGCTCTCACCGTGTCATTGATCCTCTCACTGCCCGTGGAAGCACGAGACATCTTCAGGCCAGGAGAGACAGCCCACCGGGGGTCAGTCAGACATGGTGGCCCCCCGTCAGCGGCGCCGGCCCCTGCGCACTCTCAGAATAGGGCCCTTCGGCGTTGTGTCTGTGGCCCCGGCCCCTCCAATAGCATTCCTCTGCACTCTATAGGGAGGATGCTGTCACACACCGAGGATGTCTCTCCATCATGGAAGCTCGCTAGGCCCAAGGTCTGACGCTCTAATCTCTGCGCTCTCTCAGCCCAGCAGCCGTCTCTCCATCCCGGCCGATCGTTCCTCCCAGGGCCCTCTCATCGGCTTCTCCCCTCCCCGGTACCAGCAGCGGTCTCTTCCTCCCCAGCTGTCTCTCTGGGATGGGCTCCGCTCTCAGACACCCCCTCCCCCTCTCCAGCCTCTTAAACAGACAGTCACCTCCAGATCCTGACAATGAATGGGAGGCGGGGGAGGGGGAGGAGAGCACTGCAATCTGCACACATTCCCCAATACAATGTAACAAACGGATATTATATCTTATATTGTAACACTTTCTGCGCCCTCCGGATATTATATTGTAACATTATCTGCCCCCCCAGGTATTAGACACTTATATTGTAACATTATCTGCCCCCTCCGGATATTATATTGTAACATTATCTGCCCCCTCCAGATATTATATTGTAATATTATCTGCCCCCTCCGGATATTATATCGTAACATTATCTGCCCCCTCTGGATATTATATTGTAATATTATCTGCCCCCCCAGGTATTAGACACTTATAATGTAACATTATCTGCCCCCTCCGGATATTATATCATAATATTATCTGCGACTCCGGATATTATATTGTAATATTATCTTCCCCCCCAGATATTATACTCTTATATTGTAACATTATCTGCCCCCTCCGGATATTATAAACTTATATCGTAACATTATCTGCCCCCTCCGGGTATTATATTGTAATATTATCTGCCCCCCCCTAGATATTATACACTTATATCGTAATATTATCTGCCCCCTTCCGGATATTATACTCTTATATTGTAACATTATCTGCCCCCTCCGGATATTATATCGTAAAATATTATCTGCCCCCCCCCAAGATATTATACTCTTATATTGTAATATTATCTGCCCCCTCTGGATATTATACTCTTATATTGTAACACTTTCTGCCCCCTCCGGAAATAATATCGTAATATTATCTGCCACCCTCCAGATGTTATACTCTTATATTGTAACATTATCTGCCCCCTCTGGATATTATATTGTAACATTATCTGCCCCCTCCGGATATTATATCGTAATATTATCTGCCCCCCCCCCAGGTATTATACACTTATATTGTAACATTATCTGCCCCCTCCGGATATTATACACTTATATTGTAATATTATCTGCCCCCTCCGGATATTATACTCTTATATTGTAACATTATCTGCCCCCCCAGGTATTGTACACTTATATTGTAACATTATCTGCCCCCTCTGGATATTATACACTTATATTGTAACACTTTCTGCCCCCTCCAGGATATTATACATTTATATTGTAATATTATCTGCTTCCTCCGGATATTATACTCTTATATTGTAACACTTTCTGCCCCCCGGATATTATATCGTAATATTATCTGCCCCCCTAGATATTATACGCTTATATTGTAACATTATCTGCCCCCTTCGGATATTATATTGTAATATTATCTGCCCCCCAGGTATTATACACTTATATTGTAACATTATCTGCCCCCTTCGGATATTATATCGTGATATTATCTGCCCCCCCAGATATTAAACACTTATATTGTAATATTATCTGCCCCCTCTGGATATTATATCGTAACATTATCTGCCCCTCTAGATATTATACACTTATAATTTAATATTATCTGCCCCCTCCGGATATTATACTCTTATATTTTAACACTTTCTGCCCCCTCCGGATATTATATTGTAATATTATCTGCCCCCAAGGTATTATACACTTATATTGTAACATTATCTGCCCCCTCCAGATATTATACTCTTATATTGTAACACTTTCTGCCCCTTCCGGACATTATATTGTAATATTATCTGCCCCCTCCGGATATTATACTATTACATTGTAATATTATCTGCCCCCCCCCCAAGATATTATACACTTATATTGTAACATTATCAGCCCCCTCTGGATATTATAAACTTATACTGTTACACTTTCTGCCCCCTCTGGATATTATACTCTTATATTGTAACATTATCTGCCCCCTCCAGATATTATGCTCTTATATCGTAACATTATCTGCCCCCTCCCGATATTATACTCTTATATTGTAACATTATCTGCCCTCCTCCAGATATTATACACTTATAATGTAATATTATCTGCCCCTTTCCGGATATTATACTCTTATATTGTAACACTTTCTGCCCCCTCTGGATATTATATCGTAATATTATCCCCCCCCCCCAGATATTATACACTTATATTGTAATATTATTTGCCCGGTCCGGATATTATATTGTAATATTATCTGCCCCCCCAGGTATTATACACTTATATTGTAACATTATCTGCCCCCTCTGGATATTATACTCTTATATTGTAACACTTTCTGCCCCTCCCAGATATTATATTGTAAAATTATCTGCCCCCCCCCAAGATATTATACACTTATATTGTAACATTGTCCGCCCCCTCTGGATATTATATTGTAATATTATCTGCCCCCCCAGGTATTATACACTTATATTGTAACATTATCTGCCCCCTCTGGATATTATACTCTTATATTGTAACAATTTCTGCCCCTCCCAGATATTATATTGTAAAATTATCTGCCCCCCCCAAGATATTATACACTTATATTGTAACATTGTCCGCCCCCTCCGGATATTATACACTTATATTATTACACTTTCTGCCCCCTCTGGATATTATATTGTAATATTATCTGCCGCCTCTGGATATTATTCTCTTATATTGTAATATTATCTGCCCCCTCCGGATATTATCCTCTTATATTGTAACACTTTCTGCCCCCTCCAGATATTATATCATAATATTATCTGCCCCCTCTGGATATTATATCGTAATATCATCTTTCCCCCCCCCCCCCAGATATTATACACTTATATTGTAATATTATCTGCCCCCTCCGGATATTATACTCTTATATTGTAACACTTTCTGCCCCCTCTGGATATTATATTGTAACATTATCTGCCCCCTCCGGATATTATATTGTAATATTATCTGCCCCCTCCGGATATTATACACTTATATTGTAACATTATCTGCCCCCTCCGCATATTATATCATAATATTATCTGCCCCCTCCGGATATAATACTCTTATATTGTAACATTTTCTGCCCCCTCCAGATATTATATTGTAATATTATCTGCCCCCTCCGGATATTATATTGAAATATTATCTGCCCCCCCCAGATATTATACACTTATATTGTAACATTATCTGCCCCCTCCGGATATTATATCATAAAATTATCTGCCCCCTGGATATTATACACTTATATTGTAATATTATCTGCCCCCTCCGGATATTATACACTTAAATTGTAACATTATCTGCCCCCTCCGGATATTATACACTTATATTGTTATACTATCTGCCCCCTCCGGATATTATACACTTATATTGTAACACTTTTTTCCCCCTCTGGATATTATATCATATTATCTGCCCCCTCCGGATATTATACATTTATATTGTAACATTATCTGCCCCCTGGATAATATACTCTTATATCGTAACATTATCTGCCCCCTCCGGATATTATATTGTAACATTATCTGCCCCCCCAGATATTATACTCTTATATTGTAACATCATCTGCCCCCTCCGGATATTATATTGTAACATTATCTGCCCCCTCCGGATATTGTACTTTTATATTGTCACATTATCTGCCCCCCCCAGATATTATACATTTATATTGTAACATTATCTGCCCCCTCCAGATATTATACTCTTATATTGTAACAATTTCTGCCCCCTCCGCATATAATATCATAATATTATCTGCCCCCTCCGGATATTATATTGTAATATTATCTGCCCCCTCTGGATATTATTCTCTTATATTGTAATATTATCTGCCCCCTCCTGATATTATACACTTATAATGTAATATTATCTGCCCCCTCCGGATATCATACTCATATTGTAACACTTTCTGCCTCTTCCAGGTATTATATTGTAATATTATCTACCCCTTCCGGATATTATACTATTATATTGTAATATTATCTGCCCCTCTGGATATTATCCTCTTATATTGTAACACTTTCTGCCCCCTCCAGATATTATATCGTAATATTATCTGCCCCCTCTGGATATTATTTCGTAATATCATCTGCCCCCCCCCCCCAAGATATTATACACTTATATCGTAACATTATCCGCCCCCTCCGGATATTATAAACTTATACTGTTACACTTTCTGCCTCCTCTGGATATTATACTCTTATATTGTAACATTATCTGCCCCCTCCGGATATTGTATCGTAATATTATCTGCCCCCTCCAGATATTATGCTCTTATATTGTAACATTATCTGCCCCCCTCCAGATATTATACACTTATAATGTAATATTATCTGCCCCTTTCCGGATATTATACACTTATATTGTAACATTATCTACCCCCTCTGGATATTATACTCTTATATTGTAACACTTTCTGCCCCTCCCAGATATTATATTGTAATATTATTTGCCCGGTCCGGATATTATATTGTAATATTATCTGCCCCCCCCCAGGTATTATACACTTATATTGTAACATTATCTACCCCCTCTGGATATTATACTCTTATATTGTAACACTTTCCGCCCCTCCCAGATATTATATTGTAATATTATCTGCCCCCTCAAGATATTATACACTTATATTGTAACATTGTCCGCCCCCTCCGGATATTATACACTTATATTATTACACTTTCTGCCCCCTCTGGATATTATACTCTTATATTGTAACACTTTCCGCCCCTCCCAGATATTATATTGTAATATTATCTGCCCCCTCAAGATATTATACACTTATATTGTAACATTGTCCGCCCCCTCCGGATATTATACACTTATATTATTACACTTTCTGCCCCCTCTGGATATTATATTCTAATGTTATCTGCCCCCTCTGGATATTATTCTCTTATATTGTAATATTATCTGCCCCCTCCTGATATTATACTCTTATATCATAACATTATCTGCCCCCTTCCAGATATTATACACTTATATTATTACACTTTCTGCCCCCTCTGGACATTATATTGTAATATTATCTGCCCCTCCTGATATTATACTCTTATATTGTAACATTATCTGCCCCCTTCCAGATATTATAAACTTATAATGTAATATAATCTGCCCCCTCCGGATATCATACTCATATTGTAACACTTTCTGCCCCTTCCAGATATTATATTGTAATATTATCTACCCCTTCCGGATATTATACTATTATATTGTAATATTATCTGCCCCTCCGGATATTATCCTCTTACAATGTAACACTTTCTGCCCCCTCCAGATATTATATCGTAATATTATCTGCCCCCTCTGGATATTATATCGTAATATCATCTGCCCCCCCCCCCCAGATATTATACACTTATATTGTAATATTATCTGCCCCCTCCGGATATTATACTCTTATATTGTAACACTTTCTGCCCCCTCTGGATATTATATTGTAACATTATCTGCCCCCTCCGGATATTATATTGTAATATTATCTGCCCCCTCCGGATATTATACACTTATATTGTAACATTATCTGCCCCCTCTGGATATTATAAACTTATACTGTTACACTTTCTGCCCCCTCTGGATATTATACTCTTATATTGTAACATTATCTGCCCCCTCCGGATATTATATCGTAATATTATCTGCCCCCCCCCCCCAGATATTATGCTCTTATATTGTAACATTATCTGCCCCCTCCAGATAGTATACTCTTATATTGTAACATTATCTGCCACCCTCCAGATATTATACACTTATAATGTAATATTATCTGCCCCTTTCCGGTTATTATACTCATATTGTAACACTTTCTGCCCCCTCTGGATATTATATTGTAATATTATCCCCCCCCCCCCCAGATATTATACACTTATATTGTAATATTATTTGCCCGGTCCGGATATTATATTGTAATATTATCTGCCCCCCCCCCCAGGTATTATACACTTATATTGTAACATTATCTACCCCCTCTGGATATTATACTCTTATATTGTAACACTTTCTGCCCCTCCCAGATATTATATTGTAATATTATCTGCCCCCCCCCCAAGATATTATACACTTATATTGTAACATTGTCTGCCCCCTCCGGATATTATACACTTATATTATTACACTTTCTGCCCCCTCTGGATATTATATTGCAATATTATCTGCCCCCGCTGGATATTATTCTCTTATATTGTAATATTATCTGCCCCCTCCTGATATTATACTCTTATAACGTAACATTATCTGCCCCCTTCCAGATATTATACACTTATATTATTACACTTTCTGCCCCCTCTGGATATTATATTGTAATATTATCTGCCCCCTCTGGATACTATTCTCTTATATTGTAATATTATCTGCCCCCTCCTGATATTATACTCTTATATTGTAACATTATCTGCCCCCTTCCAGATATTATACACTTATAATGTAATATTATCTGCCCCCTCCGGATATCATACTCATATTGTAACACTTTCTGCTTCTTCCAGATATTATATTGTAATATTATCTGCCCCTCCGGATATTATCCTCTTATATTGTAACACTTTCTGCCCCCTCCAGATATTATATCGTAATATTATCTGCCCCCTCTGGATATTATATCGTAATATCATCTGCCCCCCCTCCAGATATTATACACTTATATTGTAATATTATCTGCCCCCTCCGGATATTATACTCTTATATTGTAACACTTTCTGCCCCCTCTGGATATTATATTGTAACATTATCTGCCCCCTCCGGATATTATATTGTAACATTATCTGCCCCCTCCAGATAGTATACTCTTATATTGTAACATTATCTGCCACCCTCCAGATATTATACACTTATAATGTAATATTATCTGCCCCTTTCCGGTTATTATACTCTTATATTGTAACACTTTCTGCCCCCTCTGGATATTATATTGTAATATTATCCCCCCCCCCCCCAGATATTATACACTTATATTGTAATATTATTTGCCCGGTCCGGATATTATATTGTAATATTATCTGCCCCCCCCCCCAGGTATTATACACTTATATTGTAACATTATCTACCCCCTCTGGATATTATACTCTTATATTGTAACACTTTCTGCCCCTCCCAGATATTATATTGTAATATTATCTGCCCCCCCCCCAAGATATTATACACTTATATTGTAACATTGTCTGCCCCCTCCGGATATTATACACTTATATTATTACACTTTCTGCCCCCTCTGGATATTATATTGCAATATTATCTGCCCCCGCTGGATATTATTCTCTTATATTGTAATATTATCTGCCCCCTCCTGATATTATACTCTTATAACGTAACATTATCTGCCCCCTTCCAGATATTATACACTTATATTATTACACTTTCTGCCCCCTCTGGATATTATATTGTAATATTATCTGCCCCTCTGGATATTATTCTCTTATATTGTAATATTATCTGCCCCCTCCTGATATTATACTCTTATATTGTAACATTATCTGCCCCCTTCCAGATATTATACACTTATAATGTAATATTATCTGCCCCCTCCGGATATCATACTCATATTGTAACACTTTCTGCCTCTTCCAGATATTATATTAGTAATATTATCTACCCTTTCCGGATATTATACTATTATATTGTAATATTATCTGCCCCTCCGGATATTATCCTCTTATATTGTAACACTTTCTGCCCCCTCCAGATATTATATCGTAATATTATCTGCCCCCTCTGGATATTATATCGTAATATCATCTGACCCCCCTCCAGATATTATACACTTATATTGTAATATTATCTGCCCCCTCCGGATATTATACTCTTATATTGTAACACTTTCTGCCCCCTCTGGATATTATATTGTAACATTATCTGCCCCCTCTGGATATTATATTGTAATATTATCTGCCCCCTCTGGATATTATACACTTATATTGTAACATTATCTGCCCCCTCCGCATATTATATCATAATATTATCTGCCCCCTCCGGATATAATACTCTTATATTGTAACATTTTCTGCCCCCTCCAGATATTATATTGTAATATTATCTGCCCCCTCCGGATATTATATTGTAATATTATCTGCCCTCCCCAGATATTATACACTTATATTGTAACATTATCTGCCCCCTCCGGATATTATATCATAAAATTATCTGCCCCCTGGATATTATACACTTATATTGTAATATTATCTGCCCCCTCCGGATATTATACACTTAAATTGTAACATTATCTGCCCCCTCCGGATATTATACACTTATATTGTTATACTATCTGCCCCCTCCGGATATTATACACTTATATTGTAACATTTTTTTCCCCCTCTGGATATTATATCATATTATCTGCCCCCTCCGGATATTATACATTTATATTGAAACATTATCTGCCCCCTGGATAATATACACTTATATTGTAACACTTTCTGCCCCCTCCGGATATTATACACTTAAATTGTAACATTATCTGCCCCCTCCGGATATTATATTGTAACATTATCTGCCCCCTCCGGATATTATATTGTAACATTATCTGCCCCCCCAGATATTATACTCTTATATTGTAACATTATCTGCCCCCTCAGGATATATTATTGTGTAACATTATCTGCCCCCCTAGATATTATACTCTTATATTGTAACATCATCTGCCCCCTCCGGATATTATATTGTAACATTATCTGCCCCCTTTCGGATATTGTACTTTTATATTTTCACATAATCTGCCCCCCCCCCCAGATATTATACACTTATATTGCAACATTATCTGCCCCCTCCAGATATTATACTCTTATATTGTAACATTATCTGCCCCCTCCGCATATAATATCATATTTGCCCCCTCCGGATATTATACTCTTATATTGTAACATTTTCTGCCCCCTCCAGATATTATATAGTAATATTATCTGCCCCCTCCGGATATTATATTGTAATATTATCTGCCCCCTCCAGATATTATACACTTATATTGTAACATTATCTGCCCCCTCCGGATATTATATCGTAAAATTATCTGCCCCCTGGATATTATACACTTATATTGTAACATTATCTGCCCCTTCCAGATATTATATCGTAACATTATCTGTGCCCCGGATATTATACACTTATATTGTAACATTATCTTCCCCCCTCCCCAGATATTATACACTTATATTGTAACACTTTCTGCCCCCTCCGGATATTATACACTTATATTGTAACACTTTCTTCCCCCTCTGGATATTATATCATATTATCTGCCCCCTCCGGATATTATACATTTATATTGTAACATTATCTGCCCCCTGGATAATATACTCTTATATTATAACACTTTCTGCCCCCTCCGGATATTATACACTTAAAATGTAACATTATCTGCCCCCTCCGGATATTATATATTTATATTGTAATATTATCTTCCCCCTCCGGATATTATATTGTAATATTATCTGCCCCCTCCAGTTATTATACACTTATATTGTAACATTATCTGCCCCTCCCCCAGATATTATACACCTATACTGTAACATTATCTGCCCCTTCCGGATATTATATCGTAAAATGATCTGCCCCCCGGATATTATACACTTATATTGTAATATTATCTGCCCCCTTCGGATATTATACACTTAAATTGTATCATTATCTGCCCCCTCCAGATATTATATCGTAACATTATCTGCCCCCCGATATTATACACTTATATTGTTATACTATCTGCCCCCTCCGGATATTATACACTTATATTGTAACACTTTCTTCCCCCTCTGAATATTATATCATATTATCTGCCCCCTCCAGATATTATACATTTACATTGTAACATTATCTGCCCCCTGGATATTATACACTTATATCGTAACATTATCTGCCCCCTCCGGATAATATATTGTAACATTATCTGCCCCCTCCGGACATTATACTCTTATATCGTAATATTATCTGCCCCCTCCGGATATTATATGGTAACATTATTTGGCCCCTCTAGATATTATATCATCAAATTATCTACCCCCTCAGCCTCAGGATATTATACTCTTGTATTGTAACATTGTCTGGACTCTGATTGGTGACACGCGGTGTTCCTGGACTCTGATTGGTGACACGCGGTGTTCCTGGACTCTGATTGGTGACACGCGGTGTTCCTGGACTCTGATTGGAGACACGCGGTGTTCCTGGACTCTGATTGGTGACACGCGGTGTTCCTGGACTCTGATTGGTGACACGCAGTGTTCCTGGACTCTGATTGGAGACACGCGGTGTTCCTGGACTCTGATTGGAGACACGCGGTGTTCCTGGACTCTGATTGGAGACACGCGGTGTTCCTGGACTCTGATTGGTGACACGCCGTGTTCCTGGACTCTGATTGGTGACACGCGGTGTTCCTGGACTCTGATTGGAGACACGCGGTGTTCCTGGACTCTGATTGGTGACACGCGGTGTTCCTGGACTCTGATTGGTGACACGCGGTGTTCCTGGACTCTGATTGGTGACACGCGGTGTTCCTGGACTCTGATTGGTGACACGCGGTGTTCCTGGACTCTGATTGGTGACACGCGGTGTTCCTGGACTCTGATTGGTGACACGCGGTGTTCCTGGACTCTGATTTGTGACACGCGGTGTTCCTGGACTCTGATTGGTGACACGCGGTGTTCCTGGACTCTGACTGGAGACACGCGGTGTTCCTGGACTCTGATTGGTGACACGCGGTGTTCCTGGACTCTGATTGGAGACACGCGGTGTTCCTGGACTCTGATTGGAGACACGCGGTGTTCCTGGACTCTGATTGGTGACACGCGGAGTTCCTGGACTCTGATTGGTGACACGCGGTGTTCCTGGACTCTGATTGGTGACACGCGGTGTTCCTGGACTCTGATTGGTGACACGCTGTGTTCCTGGACTCTGATTGGTGACACGCCGTGTTCCTGGACTCTGATTGGTGACACGCGGAGTTCCTGGACTCTGATTGGTGACACGCGGTGTTCCTGGACTCTGATTGGTGACACGCGGTGTTCCTGGACTCTGATTGGAGACACGCGGTGTTCCTGGACTCTGATTGGTGACACGCGGTGTTCCTGGACTCTGATTGGTGACACGCGGTGTTCCTGGACTCTGATTGGTGACACGCGGTGTTCCTGGACTGTGATTGGAGACACGCGGTGTTCCTGGACTCTGATTGGTGACACGCGGTGTTCCTGGACTACGATTTGTGACACGCGGTGTTCCTGGACTGTGATTGGAGACACGCGGTGTTCCTGGACTCTGATTGGTGACACGCGGTGTTCCTGGACTGTGATTGGAGACACGCGGTGTTCCTGGACTCTGATTGGAGACACGCGGTGTTCCTGGACTCTGATTGGTGACACGCGGTGTTCCTGGACTCTGATTTGTGACACGCGGTGTTCCTGGACTCTGATTGGAGACACGCGGTGTTCCTGGACTCTGATTGGTGACACGCGGTGTTCCTGGACTGTGATTGGAGACACGCGGTGTTCCTGGACTCTGATTGGTGACACGCGGAGTTCCTGGACTCTGATTGGAGACACGCGGTGTTCCTGGACTCTGATTGGAAACACGCGGTGTTCCTGGACTCTGATTGGAGACACGCGGTGTTCCTGGACTCTGATTGGTGACACGCGGTGTTCCTGGACTCTGATTGGAGACACGCGGTGTTCCTGGACTCTGATTGGTGACACGCGGTGTTCCTGGACTGTGATTGGAGACACGCGGTGTTCCTGGACTCTGATTGGAGACACGCGGTGTTCCTGGACTCTGATTGGTGACACGCGGTGTTCCTGGACTCTGATTGGTGACACGCGGTGTTCCTGGACTCTGATTGGTGACACGCGGTGTTCCTGGACTGTGATTGGTGACACGCGGTGTTCCTGGACTCTGATTGGAGACACGCGGTGTTTCTGGACTCTGATTGGTAACAAGCGGTGTTCCTGGACTCTGATTGGAGACACGCGGTGTTCCTGGACTCTGATTGGAGACACGCAGTGTTCCTGGACTCTGATTGGTGACACGCGGTGTTCCTGGACTCTGATTGGAGACACGCAGTGTTCCTGGACTCTGATTGGTGACACGCGGTGTTCCTGGACTGTGATTGGTGACACGCGGTGTTCCTGGACTCTGATTGGTGACACGCGGTGTTCCTGGACTCTGATTGGAGACACGCGGTGTTCCTGGACTCTGATTGGAGACACGCAGTGTTCCTGGACTCTGATTGGTGACACGCGGTGTTCCTGGACTCTGATTGGTGACACGCGGTGTTCCTTGACTCTGATTGGAGACACGCGGTGTTCCTGGACTCTGATTGGAGACACGCGGTGTTCCTGGACTCTGATTGGAGACACGCGGTGTTCCTGGACTCTGATTAGTGACACGCGGTGTTCCTGGACTCTGATTGGTGACACGCGGTGTTCCTGGACTCTGATTGGTGACACGCAGTGTTCCTGGACTCTGATTGGTGACACGCTGTGTTCCTGGACTCTGATTGGTGACACGCGGTGTTCCTGGACTCTGATTGGTGACACGCTGTGTTCCTGGACTCTGATTGGTGACACGCGGTGTTCCTGGACTCTGATTGGTGACACGCTGTGTTCCTGGACTCTGATT